>NC_136882.1:3030000-3032500 GCF_949152265.1 Phoxinus phoxinus | reverse complement strand
CCCATTACTTTGGCTTCAGTGACAACAACAGCATCGGCATTTACACAAGGCCAGCACACAAAGTAATCCGGATGAACGACTACTTCGACCGGGCGTCTGGGGCATGACTCGCATGCCCTACTCATTCTCCATCTCATTCAGGTGGCTTAATCAATGAGGCGTTTGAACAGGGCATACACACACAAAAGCCGCGTTTCCACCGCGGGAACTTTCCCCAGGAACTAGGAACTTTGGGCTGGTACTCGGTGTGTTTACACCGCAGGAACCAGGGTCTAAATGAAGTTCCAGGTAAATATTTCCCCCTCAGAAAGTCCCTGCTGGCGAGGTAGTACTTTTTCAAAGTTCAGGAACTTTCGGGGGTGGGACTTGTGCGCTGAACGTGCTGATTGGTTGTGTTCACGCCGCATTATGACTCCACGCAGAATTCTATTTTAACCGGCATTTTTAAACATCTATTGCGGTTCGTGGCTTCATGCGCGAGAGTTGTCCGTCTGCAAATATGGAATTTACATTTTTTTTTTTTAAACACAGCTGGACCGACGACGAGGTTACGTATTTGTGTAACAGGAAATTTTCTGCGCGTTCGTCCCAGCCGTCTCACATTCAATGTCCGCAATACATCACAAACACAACTGCAGCACAGTTTTAATCTCCTCCATACTTATTATAAATGTGGCGCTCAAAACTGATTACTGTCCGTCGCAGACTGGGAAGAGCAGACGCGCGCAGTTTATAATCGTCCCGGTACTTTAGACCGCGGTGTAAACGCAGAAAGCAACCGGTCTGGGGCAAAAAAAGTTCCTGGGAAAAAAGTTCCTGGGACAAATTGTTCCGGGTAATTTCGGTGGAAACGCGGCTAAACATACAGATTTTCTAAACGAACAAGCGGGATGTGCAAGTTGCTCTTTATTTGCGATAAAACGTGTACGTAAGAGAGGGAGCCTTAGCAGAGGATGGTTTCTATCCATCGACCTCTGGGTTATGGGCCCAGCACGCTTCTGCTGCGCCACTCTGCTCCAGATAATGGACTTGACATATCCTACTGTTTTCAAAAGGACTTGCGTTTAGACACACTTGAAGTGATCTTCTGTTATCTATTAGACCATGTGAAAAATACACAGAGGGTTTTAGCACACAGCTGAGGCAACTTTTCTCCAACTAGGAACGGAGCATGTACATAAGTAAAGCAGTCTTAGCAGAGGATGGTTTCGATCCATCGACCTCTGGGTTATGGGCCCAGCACGCTTCCGCTGCGCCACTCTGCTTTCTATAATAACCTTGCCATTCTCACAACCTTTCAAAAGGACTTGCGTTAGGCACATTTGAGGTACTCTTGTCATAAATTAGATCAGGTAAAAAATACAGAATGTTATAGCATAGAGTTGAGGGAACTTTTCTTCAAATAGGAACAGAGCATGTATTTAATTAAAACAGGTTTAGCAGAGGATGGTTTCGATCCATCGACCTCTGGGTTATGGGCCCAGCACGCTTCCGCTGCGCCACTCTGCTCCAGATAATGGACTTGACATATCCTACTGTTTTCAAAAGGACTTGCGTTTAGGCAAACTTGAAGTACTCTTGTCATAAATTAGATCAGGTAAAAAATACAGAATGTTTTAGCACACAGCTGAGGCAACTTTTCTCCAAGTAGGAACGGAGCATGTACATAAGTAAAGCAGTCTTAGCAGAGGATGGTTTCGATCCATCGACCTCTGGGTTATGGGCCCAGCACGCTTCCGCTGCGCCACTCTGCTCCAGATAATGGACTTGACATATCCTACTGTTTTTAAAAGGACTTGCGTTTAGACACACTTGAAGTGATCTTCTGTTATCTATGAGACCATGTGAAAAATACACAGAGGGTTTTAGCACACAGCTGAGGCAACTTTTCTCCAACTAGGAACGGAGCATGTACATAAGTAAAGCAGTCTTAGCAGAGGATGGTTTCGATCCATCGACCTCTGGGTTATGGGCCCAGCACGCTTCCGCTGCGCCACTCTGCTGTAATCCACCCCAGATGGGACTCGAACCCACAATCCCTGGCTTAGGAGGCCAGTGCCTTATCCATTAGGCCACTGGGGCTGTTAAAAACTTGTGCTCATGTGCCCCCATTACTTTGGCTTCAGTGACAACAACAGCATCGGCATTTACACAAGGCCAGCACACAAAGTAATCCGGATGAACGACTACTTCGACCGGGCGTCTGGGGCATGACTCGCATGCCCTACTCATTCTCCATCTCATTCAGGTGGCTTAATCAATGAGGCGTTTGAACAGGGCATATACACACAAACATACAGATTTTCTAAACGAACAAGCGGGATGTGCAAGTTGCTTTTTTTTTTGCGATAAAACGTGTACGTAAGAGAGGGAGCCTTAGCAGAGGATGGTTTCGATCCATCGACCTCTGGGTTATGGGCCCAGCACGCTTCCGCTGCGCCACTCTGCTTTCTATAATAACCTTGCCATTCTCACAACCTTTCAAAAGGACTTGCGTTAG
>NC_136882.1:2955000-2957500 GCF_949152265.1 Phoxinus phoxinus | reverse complement strand
CGCTGCGCCACTCTGCTGTAATCCACCCCAGATGGGACTCGAACCCACAATCCCTGGCTTAGGAGGCCAGTGCCTTATCCATTAGGCCACTGGGGCTGTTAAAAACCTGTGCTCATGTGCCCCCATTACTTTGGCTTCAGTGACAACAACAGCATCTGCATTTACACAAGGCCAGCACACAAAGTAATCCGGATGAACGACTACTTCGACCGGGCGTCTGGGGCATGACTCGCATGCCCTACTCATTCTCCATCTCATTCAGGTGGCTTAATCAATGAGGCGTTTGAACAGGGCATACACACACAAACATACAGATTTTCTAAACGAACAAGCGGGATGTGCAAGTTGCTCTTTATTTGCGATAAAACGTGTACATAAGTGAGGGAGCCTTAGCAGAGGATGGTTTCGATCCATCGACCTCTGGGTTATGGGCCCAGCACGCTTCCGCTGCGCCACTCTGCTTTCTATAATAACCTTGCCATTCTCACAACCTTTCAAAAGGACTTGCGTTAGGCACATTTGAAGTACTCTTGTCATAAATTAGATCAGGTAAAAAATACAGAATGTTATAGCATAGAGTTGAGGGAACTTTTATTCAAGTAGGAACAGAGCATGTATTTAAGTAAAAAAGGTTTAGCAGAGGATGGTTTCGATCCATCGACCTCTGGGTTATGGGCCCAGCACGCTTCCGCTGCGCCACTCTGCTCCAAATAATTGACCTGACATATCCTACTGTTTCCTAAAAGACTTGCGTTTAGGCACACTTGAAGTGATCTTCTGTTATCTATTAGACCATGTGAAAAATACACAGAGGGTTTTAGCACACAGCTGAGGCAACTTTTCTCCAACTAGGAACGGAGCATGTACATAAGTAAAGCAGTCTTAGCAGAGGATGGTTTCGATCCATCGACCTCTGGGTTATGGGCCCAGCACGCTTCCGCTGCGCCACTCCACCCCAGATGGGACTCGAACCCACAATCCCTGGCTTAGGAGGCCAGTGCCTTATCCATTAGGCCACTGGGGCTGTTAAAAACTTGTGCTCATGTGCCCCCATTACTTTGGCTTCAGTGACAACAACAGCATCGGCATTTACACAAGGCCAGTACACAAAGTAATCCGGATGAACGACTACTTCGACCGGGCGTCTGGGGCATGACTCGCATGCCCTACTCATTCTCCATCTCATTCAGGTGGCTTAATCAATGAGGCGTTTGAACAGGGCATACACACACAAACATACAGATTTTCTAAACGAACAAGCGGGATGTGCAAGTTGCTCTTTATTTGCGATAAAACGCGTACGTAAGAGAGGGAGCCTTAGCAGAGGATGGTTTCGATCCATCGACCTCTGGGTTATGGGCCCAGCACGCTTCCGCTGCGCCACTCTGCTTTCTATAATAACCTTGCCATTCTCACAACCTTTCAAAAGGACTTGCGTTAGGCACATTTGAAGTACTCTTGTCATAAATTAGATCAGGTAAAAAATACAGAATGTTATAGCATAGAGTTGAGGGAACTTTTCTTCAAGTAGGAACAGAGCATGTATTTAAGTAAAAAAGGTTTAGCAGAGGATGGTTTCAATCCATCGACCTCTGGGTTATGGGCCCAGCACGCTTCCGCTGCGCCACTCTGGTCCAGATAATGGACTTGTCATATCCTACGGTTTTTAAAAGGACTTGCGTTTAGGCAAACTTGAAGTACTCTTGTCATAAATTAGATCAGGTAAAAAATACAGAATGTTTTAGCACACAGCTGAGGCAACTTTTCTCCAACTAGGAACGGAGCATGTACATAAGAAAAGCAGTCTTAGCAGAGGATGGTTTCGATCCATCGACCTCTGGGTTATGGGCCCAGCACGCTTCCGCTGCGCCACTCTGCTGTAATCCACCCCAGATGGGAGTCGAACCCACAATCCCTGGCTTAGGAGGCCAGTGCCTTATCCATTAGGCCACTGGGGCTGTTAAAAACTTGTGCTCATGTGCCCCCATTACTTTGGCTTCAGTGACAACAACAGCATCGGCATTTACACAAGGCCAGCACACAAAGTAATCCGGATGAACGACTACTTCGACCGGGCGTCTGGGGCATGACTCGCATGCCCTACTCATTCTCCATCTCATTCAGGTGGCTTAATCAATGAGGCGTTTGAACAGGGCATACACACACAAACATACAGATTTTCTAAACGAACAAGCGGGATGTGCAAGTTGCTCTTTATTTGCGATAAAATGTGTACGTAAGAGAGGGAGCCTTAGCAGAGGATGGTTTCGATCCATCGACCTCTGGGTTATGGGCCCAGCACGCTTCCGCTGCGCCACTCTGCTTTCTATAATAACCTTACCATTCTCACAACCTTTCAAAAGGACTTGCGTTAGGCACATTTGAAGTACTCTTGTCATAAATAAGATCAGGTAAAAAATACAGAATGTTATAGCATAGAGTTGAGGGAACTTTTCTTCAAGTAGGAACAGAGCATGTATTTAAGTAAAAAAGGTTTAGC
>NC_136882.1:2825000-2950000 GCF_949152265.1 Phoxinus phoxinus | reverse complement strand
GCACGCTTCCGCTGCGCCACTCTGCTGTAATCCACCCCAGATGGGAGTCGAACCCACAATCCCTGGCTTAGGAGGCCAGTGCCTTATCCATTAGGCCACTGGGGCTGTTAAAAACTTGTGCTCATGTGCCCCCATTACTTTGGCTTCAGTGACAACAACAGCATCGGCATTTACACAAGGCCAGCACACAAAGTAATCCGGATGAACGACTACTTCGACCGGGCGTCTGGGGCATGACTCGCATGCCCTACTCATTCTCCATCTCATTCAGGTGGCTTAATCAATGAGGCGTTTGAACAGGGCATACACACACAAAGACACAGATTTTCTAAACGAACAAGCGGGATGAGCAAAAAAACTAATATTTTTGCATTGTGTGTGTGTGTGTGTGTGTGTGTGTGTGTGTGTGTACGTACAAGAGTGAAACACTCCAATAATGTATATGGGCTATATATTAAATGTTCTAGGCTAAAAATGTTACACAAGCTTTCTTCCAACTTACCTTCTCCATCACGTGTGTTCGTGCGATGTTGTTGGTTACCTAGTAACGAACGTACGGTAGCCGAGAATGTTCCGTCAACTTCCGTGTGTTCGCGACTTCGCGCATCCATGTTGCCTAGTAACGAACGCAATCTGGCCGAAATACGTGCGGGCGGCAGGAAACTTCACTTTGTGTGTCTGCGCCTTGTATACAACGTTATATATATAAAGTTTACAGGACAACTTGGTTGGCATTGCTTTTTCAGCGTGAAAAAAAACACGGTGTGGCGTGTGAGCGTGTGAACTGGTTGAATTGTGTGTGTCTCACGGCCAATGCGTGAGACTTGAGAACCCTGCAAAACGTTGTGCTTTTGTAAAATAAAGAAATTAAACAGGGTGTGCTTTCTGCCTCTCCGTCTCGTGAACTTTTTTTCGTCTCTAAACTCAAAACTCAGCGAATACTTGTCACACATTTATGAGCTCTATATCTTTATAATCATTTAAGTGTGTAGTTTTAAATGATCTGATTCAAAACGAAAACAAATATTCTCTGTTTAAGTAATTTGTATAAAACCAAACAAGATATCCAGGTTCTCTAACCCTTGCTCATTAGTTTTAATGAGACCACACCCACACAATATAGATATGCAAATCGTCCATGCGTCGCGCGAACGCGCCCATTACCTCAACAACAATGCACCGCCAAACTTCATCAGTCCTCTGCTGTCGTCGAGTTTGGAAGACACGCTGTGAGATTATTGGAGTTACATCAGAAGAAGAACACGATTTGAAGACAAGAAAGATTTTAAGGTAAGAAATTAATTATACTAATTATATTAGTTAGTATTGTTGCATAAACTTCACATTGCAGTCGAACTGTTCCTCGATGCTTCAGTGAATGTTTTTTAGTCGCGCTGTGTGTTTGAAATAGAGGATGGATAGCTACCCGACCCGAGCCCACATCAAAGCCGCATTGAACATTTTACATTTAAAACAGCTTATTATGTAGGTAGCCAATGTGCATGATGCTTTCACTTGATGCAAACGTTCGTTTTTGTGATTAAAATACATGTAAAATATTACCATAACATCTGTCTTCCTGTGTGCGGAAATTTGTTTATGTAGCCGTGACAACGAAACAGTCATATTGATGTAAACATTTGAAGTAACATATGATAATAAATATATTTTTCTCTAGTGTAGTGTTACTGAAGTGTTCCTTTTTAACGATGCCTGCTATAGCCTGCTATTGTTATTATTTTATGCAGCCCTGCATGTATGCCTACAAGGCACAACAAACCTGGTGTTCATTTTATATATATATATATATATATATATATATATATATATATATATATATATATATGTATGTGTGTGTGTGTGTGTATTTTATAAATTTTAAAAAGCAATTTTAACCAGAACAAACCTAAAATGTATTCCCAAAATCGTGCAGCCCTAGTTTCTCTTGATATCAGCATGTTCACAGCTTTTTCTATTTTTTTTTGGTATAGTCCTGCTGACTTCAACATGGGCAGAACATGGTAAAGTGAAAAATCAAACACCTGGGAAATGACAGGTATGTACTATGTTTCAGGAATGGCACAAAGGTGTGTGACTGGTTAAGTCTCTGTCTTTAGTTCAGTGTGTTAAATAATGTGCTTTTTTGCCATTTGTTGTGTATCTTTGGATTGTTGTGTTGTAAATAAATTCAAACAATCAAAAAGCCATTCTTTTTTAAATCTCCTCATTCTTTGTGCAAGGTTCCTCATAATGATAGTGCCTGAGAGCTCCTAATAGGGCCATTATGGGAGGGTCTTTATCTTTCTCAGGTGTGAAACACTCAATATTCATGGTGGTTAACGCCTAATCGCATAAAGCTTTCTTACACAAGACATGTCTTACAAATTTTAAATCAATATATTGTCTTATATAAATGAGTAGTCAAGGTGATTTTCACATAGTTTTGGAGCAAATATTCTAGGCTACGTGATACAATTTTCAAAAGTCTTGTGAAGTAATAATCAGTTTGGGTTTCATGACCTTATTTCAGTGACTTTTTTTTTGGTCATTTTCACAAACCATGCATAAATTGTATTATCTCAAAACTACAAACTTTTACATACATGCTGCTGACATATTATTGTAGCAGAGTTTGTGCTGAATGCAGTGTAATAAGACTTTAGCCATGAAAATGTCACAAGTAACAGAAATAAGCACAAATGTCAGAGCATGTCAGAACACCTCCAGGACATGCTAGATATCTGGAGCTGTCGCACAACTCAACCACATGTGATGTCATGAGCTACAGCCAATCAGAGCAAGGCATGGGTTGAGGTCACTGGGAAAATACCGTTTATATACTGTCTATGGAAAATACACGTTTTTTTTTTTGTTTGTTTTTTCAGAGCAAATCATCGCGCAAACAGTTTGCAGCACTAATTTCTGTCTGACGTCCACATTCAAACAAAGACTCGCGTGTTGTGTACTTGTGTTCTTCTTCGCTGGGTAGTGGCGCGCGTCATTTCCGGTTCGTTTTATTGCGTGATTTTTCGTGATAAAACGTGGTTTGTAGACAAGATAGAATCGTTGGGTGACAGAGTTGTTGTCAACTCGTGTAGTGCGTTACCTCCTGTTGTGGATCAATCACGTTGTGTCGTGTGTGTGAACAGCTCAACAACTTGAACACTCCTGATTTCACAGAGAGCAAGTCATGTAGTGTGAAATGCACAGTTCAACCCGACGTTTTAAAATCCTGTAATGTGAACTTGCCTTAAGCAGCACATGCTTAGCAAACAGGCAGACTCTAGTCTCGAGCTGAATGGAAGCGCTGGTCTAACCTTTCTCTCTGTTCTTCCCAGAAAGCAGCGAGTGACCGACAGCCCACCGTTTTGGATACCCACTTTCGTTTGGACTGAACACCGAAGAGCACTTAAAGCACCAGCCACCACGCACCGGCTTACCTTCTTTCACCAGTTTTATTTGATTGTAATTAAATCCACCCTCCGGGGCCTTTTCACAAAGCCTGCCTTGTCGAGTGATTCTTCACCCCGTGACAATAGTCATGGTCATTGGTCCTGTGTCATGGTGGCGGCTAAGATCAGACAAAGACGTTACTGGTTCTAAAATAACAAGTAAAAAAAATGTCACTTCTGTCATTTAAGGTCTACATTATTATTTTAAAGACTTCTTTAAAGTCATTCAGTTTTACAATCTAAAATATTTAAGTACAAATTGCCCTCTGAATGGCAATTTTTTTCTTTAACATGATTTCTTTTAACATCTCTGTGTCTATAATTTTCAACTGAAACACTGTGCTTTACTATAAATAGCTTATTGTCACGACAGGCTAAGATAACAGCCTTCTGACATTGAATGAGAGAGAGACTCTGTGGCCTTCAGGAGTGGTACACTGTTTCTCATACTAAACATTCTCAACTTTATCTACTTTATCTTTTAACTCTAGCCCAGCTTAAGGCACCTTTGCCAGAAATTACATACGTTTTCAATATAAAAATAATTGTATAGTTGTCTTTTGCCCATACATCAGGGAATTTAGACATTAAAAATTTCCACTCATATTGAGTCTGTCACACTGGCAGTTTGAAACCAAAACATCAGCTTCTAGTTCCTTCATGGTCAACACTACCAAGCTGTTTGTTTAATCAGATCCTTTTTATGCATTTTTGCATTTAGCAACTGTTAACCCAGTGCTACTGCTTCTGCTTATTTGATCTTAAATACAAATAGTTATTCTAGTTCTCAATAATGTTTCAAATTTCATCTCAATTTTAGTTGTCAGGTTCTCAATTACCATAGTTACCATATCTGACTCCCATATTTTCTCTTCTAGGGGTTTACCAATCTCCAATTAGGATCTTCTAAAACCTTTTTTTAAGCGTTTCATTAAAAGACAATCATCCTTTTAGTTACCAGTATTTTTAAAAATATTTTTCTTATCTGTAATTTTACATCTACTGGTACTTAAGTTCTTTTCCTTTTTAAAAGGATTTCCTTACGACTTAAGGAAATACTGTTCTACTTTCAAACCCACATTAATACACGTCACTTTCACATTACTACTTTCTTTTACACCTTTCTGAGTGGGCATTTACAGTTACTGCTAAATGACCCAGCTGACCACAATTAAAACACTCTCTGTCCCCTTGCCTATATTTCGATCACCGTGAGCCGCCTAACAGCTCCAACTTACTGCACACTCTTGAAGCAGTGTGTCCCAATCAGGAATGCAAACAGAGCTGATAAGCAGTTCTCTGTATTCTTTTACAGTCCACCAGTGGCATTCGTCATAATATCACAATAGCCAAATCATAATCTTCATCATTATTATTGGCAGAACATTCATTTTCATAAGCTGCACAGAAATGCATAAATTGTTTCTAAGCGGGCTTCACAAAGTTTCTGTTTAACTTTAGTCACACTTTTCCAGGGAAAATTATCCCCGACCCAGAATTTCCTTTATAAAACAGAAAATGTATTTTTCCTTCAATGACTTAATATCAACAAAATATCCGACATTTTACATTATTTGAATTCCAAAATCTGTCTTTACATCTCTCTAATTCGGTATTATCATCAACAACACTGATTACAATAGCAAGTACACATTTAACATCCGGAAGCCGGGCTGAATAAGCACGCACTGTTGCTGTACTCCCAGCATAGCTGGAGTCTTTAGGTTCAAAAGACAATGTTTGTCAAACCAAAATTAAACATAATTTCAATCATTATTTTACCACTAAAATATAGAATTGTTCCCCATTTTGCTTAATGAAACATTCCTTATCTTTATGTCATGTTATATCATGTTTAGGGATTCTGTTTATCATACTCAATACCTTATTATTATTATTTTTAATCTGAACCTCACTTTTCATACCATTTCTTAATCTGATTTAACAGGCGTTCATAAATAGTTCCATAAATTTTATCAGAAATGTTATTTTCAAACATACATTTTCAGTTGCTTTCTTCTCAAAAATGGTTAGTCTGCAGATTCAACAGGTATTTTCATTCCTGTCTCAGTCCCACTTATCTCTACTGTTTTTACAGAAACCAAAATATCATATTACTCAAATCTCAATCCTTCACAAAGACAGCCTTATTGCTGCTTGCTACTTTAATCCTTATCATATAAATTTAAGTTATTTAGACATCTAATGTCATGCATCCATTTACTGGATGAATAAGTAAAACTTTATTTCTCCCGGCAGTTCTTTTAATCTGCCTCTTCAAGCCAACAATCCATTGTTTGTTCACATTGCTTACACACATGTTGAACGCAGCCACAACAACCTTTCTGTTTCTCACTGCCCTGTTCAACTGATTCCCGCACCACCTTTTAACCTCGTAGCGCTCAATGTTCCCTCCCTGGGAAAATCATAATGTTTGATTAACTTCTCTCTGTCCTGCATGCATTTTTGCCCTTAATTCTTTCTCATTTTGACAGTAAAACCGGTGTACCAAATTTCGCAAGCTTGCTTTGAGACATCCTCATACTGGCTGCTTCTCTGTTCTCTGTGGATTTTCTTAAACACGCGTTTTCCTCATCTGTTAGGCGTCCCACACAGACCTGATTTTTTATTTTAACCCAAATCGGTCGGGTTGCACTATTAGTGCCCTCCTAATTATGGTTTACCAAAACTCTTGAGTTTTAGTTCACCATAATTAGCCTCAGTACCTGCTTGAAATTTCTTGATCTGTCATAGATCTCAACTAATCCCAGATTACGTACCACAGAAACAGTTTTCAGCCAATATGGTTCAATTTCACTCTTCCCCCAATTAAACAAAAGAAATTTAACTGTCTCTTACCAGCGACGTGTCGTTTTGTGCCACCTGCTTGGGTTCTTTTGATTCCAGTGGTCGATTCCTCCGGCCCTGATAGCGGTCGGCCCCTCTCTCTCAAGTTTACGAGGTAGAGCTGGATAGGGCTGAACGATATTCGATTTTAACATCGACATCGCGATGTGCGATTGAGCGATAGTCACATCGCCGGAACATGCGATGTGAAGGGTAGTAGCACAGTAGCACCAGCGGGAGATATTACGCGCTTCATGAGACACGCGTGGTCTCTTGCTCTCTCTCTCCCTCTCTGCCGTGCACGCGCTGCGCGGTTTGGAGCACAGTCTCTGTCTCGCGGGCGCGCTCGCTCTAGATTCCGGAGATTTTAACTAATTCGTGGGCATCAGTGAGCCGCTATCAATATGCGGGAGACTCCCGGAACTTCCGGGAGACTTGGGATGTCTGTATCTATAATAATATCGGCATTAGAATTATTGATTTTTCATTAGGCAATTTTTTGGTGCCCCCTCAGCTCTTGATGCGCATGGTGGGAGCGGCGACGCTGACAGAGGCGGTAAAGCTGCTGTTTAAATGTGTTCGGCTTTTCTGTTTACAGAAACATGTTCTCTAATCTGTTTAGAAGATTTAATACAAAATATATTAAAGTTTTATATCATTTTGTTTATTTCATATGATTATGATGACCAACACCAACACTGTTTTACTTTGGCTAAGAAAAGTTGACTTAAAAGATTGTGAACCAAAATGCTTAAGTTGTTTTATAAAAAAATTATTTTAAAATGTGTTCTGCTTTTGTGTTTACAGAAATGTTCTAATTTTGGAATAAAATATTAAGTGACCTTTTTGTCGCTTGTAATGAAGCTTGCATATTATTGAAATTATTAATATCATGGAATGGTAATTATTGTCTTTAGACTGGAGTTATGGCTCTCAATATCGCAATATATATCGTTGGGGAAAAAAAATATCGCAATGTAATTTTTTTCCAATATCGTGCAGCCCTAGAGCTGGAACTTACTCAGTCCAGGTGGCCAAGCACCGTCCGATCTCAGGTCCAGGAGGCACGTCCAAGGAATCCCACTTCTGACACCAAATTGTTGTGGCAAAAATTCATCAAACAAACATCACTGCGTAAGAGACACTCAGAGTCAAATTATAAAAAGAGAAGTATTTATTCTTGCAAGAATAGGAGCAGTCTAATACACAGTTGTTACCCTGTGCAGAAGAGTGACACACCCCCAGACAGACTGAATCACCTTTTTATCCTAACGCACTTTAGGGAAGTGGATTTGAAACGGGTACACGGCGCCACTCAATTGACGCGAAGTGGGACGCACTCCGTGGACGCTGCGCAGCGCCCCCTAGATGATTTTTGGGGGGCCCCGTGACGCCCCTTCCCGCAAGGGGCCATCCCCAAGGTCACCTGAGAGGTGGTCCCAAGACTCTGGACCCCCCAGGGGCCACATGGGAGGGGCCAGAAGTTACCTCCCCAAAACCGCAGTTCGGGCATCGGCCACCAGGTGGCTCACCGACGTCCCACCCGCAACCTATTCGACGGGCGTCGAATAAGTCAGGGGTGGGCGTCCACGGGGAGCCTAGACGTCCCCCTAACAGCTTAAATTGTCCACGGGGAGCCTAAACGTCCCCCTTACAGCCTATTCACCCTTACACGCTCCACGCCATTGGCCGAAGTCGCGGGGTGGGCGGGGCCGTCCACGAAGTGCTTAAACGTCCCCCTAACAGCCTAAGATGTCCACGGGGAGCCTAACCGTCCCCCTAACAGCCTAAAGTGTCCGCGGACAGCCTAAACGTCCCCCTAACAGCCTAAAATGTCCACGGGGAGCCTAAACGTCCCCCTAACAGCCTAAAATGTCCACGGGGAGCCTAAACGTCCCCCTAACAGCCTAAAGTGTCCACGGACAGCCTAAACGTCCCCCTAACAGCCTAAAATGTCCACGGGGAGCCTAAACGTCCCCCTAACAGCCTAAAGTGTCCACGGACAGCCTAAACGTCCCCCTAACAGCCTAAAATGTCCACGAGGAGCCTAAACGTCCCCCTAACAGCCTAAAATGTCCACGGGGAGCCTAAACGTCCCCCTAACAGCCTAAATGAAGCCAGGGGGTGGGGATCGATCACTGACACGCCCCCTGTCCACGGACAGCCTAAACATCCCCCTAACAGCCTAAAATGTCCAAGGACAGCCTAAACGTCCCCCTAACAGCCTAAAGTGTCCACGGACAGCCTAAACGTCCCCCTAACAGCCTAAAATGTCCACGAGGAGCCTAAACGTCCCCCTGACAGCCTAAAATGTCCACGGGGAGCCTAAACGTCCCCCTAACAGCCTAAATGAAGCCAGGGGGTGGGGATCGATCACTGACACGCCCCCTGTCCACGGACAGCCTAAACATCCCCCTAACAGCCTAAAGTGTCCACGGACAGCCTAAACGTCCCCCTAACAGCATAAAGTGTCCACATAGGTTACAGGTGGGATGCTGTTTTTGACCGGGAATATCTCAGGAACCAAGCCGACTTGGGGCTCCATACTCTGTGGTCATGGGGGGCCCAATGGTACCCCCCAGTGCCCGGAGTATGGAGCTCCAAGTCGGCGTGGTTTTCGAGAAACACCCGGTCAAAATCCCATCTTTGACCGGGAATATCTCAGGAACCAAGCCGACTTGGGGCTCCATACTCTGTGGTCATGGGGGGCCTAATGGTACCCCCCAGTGCCCGGAGTATGGACCTCCAAGTCGGCGTGGTTTCCGAGATACACCCGGTCAAACCTGGACAGGAAGTGGCCGTATCTCGGAACCGGAAAGGCCCAGGAGCTGGAGACGGTGGGGTCTGAAGTGGACCTAAGGGCCCTCCTCCTGCCCGGAGTTTGGAGCTCCAACTCGGCTTAACTCCCAAGATACACCCGGTTATACATAGGGGACTTTTGGACAAAACGGTCCATATCTCGGAAAGTACGAGTCCCAGCAGGTCGTCCTTCGGGGTGGTGGGGGTCCCCCAGGGGCCCTCTCAGACCTCAGAGTCCTGAGCCTCTGGGGCCCTTCCTTCTGAATGACACCCTTTCCTGTTGGCCCCCGTATCTCGGCCTGTGGGGGCGCTAGAAGCACGGGCCAGGGTCCGTTGGAGAGGGCCCCTCGGGACCTTACTTTGACCCGAGTTTGGTGCATCTAGGCCGCTTGGTCGCGGAGTTATAGCCGTTTATGAGTTCCAGTTGGTGAAGTCCCACCTGCAACTTATTTGACGGAGCCCCTGTAGGCTCCCCGTGGACATTGCATTAAAATGGTCATATTTCATAAATAATGTGTTTTTTTGTGGTCAAACCTACTGTACACCACTCAGGGGACACAGCTCCACACACTGATGTACATTACAGCCATTAATTATGCATAATTTGCATAAAATCATACTGTCCACCAACTGCTGACAGGGGCACCGTCAAATAAGTTGCAGGTGGGATGTTTTGGTTGAAGTCCCACCTGTAACTTATTTGACAGGGTCCCTGTAGGCTCCCCGTGGACATTGCATTAAAAGGTCATATTTCATAAATCATGTGGTTATTTGTGGTCAAACCCTACTGTACACCCTTCAGGGGACACACCACAACACACTGATGTACATTACAGATATTAATTATGCATAATTTGCATTAAATCATACTGTCCACCAACTGCTCACAGGGGCACCGTCAAATAAGTTACAGGTGGGATGCTGTTTTTGACTTAGAAATTTTCAGCGGGTGGATCCTCAGGAACCTTGGGTTGGAGAAAGTGGATCCTCGGGAACCTTGGGTCTGATTCTCTGAAAATTGTAATTTATGAGGTGAAACCTACTGTACACCACTCAGGGGACACGAATCAACACACTGATGTACATTACAGCCATTAAATATGTTTTATTAGCAAAAATCTGGACTGTCCACAGAGAGCCTATTTTGACCCGGTCAAATAAGTTACAGGTGGGATGCTGTTTTCGACTTAGATTTTTGGAGTGTGTTGGCTCCAGAGCTCCGACAAGGGACCCCCACCTAGGTACACCTTTTGCCCGACTTGGAGAACCAGAGCTCCGGGCTGGGACCCCCACCTTGGTCCACCCTCTGCCCGACTTGGAGAACCAGAGCTCTGGGCTGGGACCCCCACATAGGTCCACCCTCTGCCCGACTTGGAGAACCAGAGCTCCGGGCTGGGACCCCCACCTTGGTCCACCCTCTGCCCGACTTGGAGAACCAGAGCTCCGGGCTGGGACCCCCACCTTGGTCCACCCTCTGCCCGACTTGGAGAACCAGAGCTCCGGGCTGGGACCCCCACATAGGTCCACCCTCTGCCCGACTTGGAGAACCAGAGCTCCGGGCTGGGAGCCCCAGCTTGGTCCACCCTCTGCCCGACTTGGAGAACCAGAGCTCCGGGCTGGGACCCCCACCTTGGTCCACCCTCTGCCCGACTTGGAGAACCAGAGCTCCGGGCTGGGACCCCCACCTTGGTCCACCCTCTGCCCGACTTGGAGAACCAGAGCTCCGGGCTGGGACCCCCACCTTGGTCCACCCTCTGCCCGACTCGGAGATCCAGAGCTCCTGCACAACTTGGGCCTCCACCATCACCTGTGCACCGGCCGAACCCGGGGGTCCCACACTTAAGCCCGGGCATTATTGTCCCAGCCACCCCGCGCCACCAGAGAACCGGGCCACTGGTAACCCAAAATTAACTTAGGTTTTGGCGGCCGGCCTGGTTCCCTGGTTCCGTACGGCCGGGGTTCTTCGGCCTCAGGCTGACTCAGGGATCAAGGGCTCTGGGCAGGGACCCCCACCGTGGTCCACCCTCTGCCCGACACAGAGAACCAGAGCTACCCCACTACACCCTCACCTGCGCACCTGCCGAACCCGGGGGTCCCACACTTAAGCCCGGGCATTACTGTCCCAGCCACCCCGCGCCACCAGAGAACCAAGCCACTGGTAACCCAAAATTAACTTAGGTTTTGGCGGCCAGCCCGGTTCTATGGCTCCGCACGGCCGGGGTTCTTCGGCCTCAGGCCGACTCACAGATCCAGGGCTCTGGGCAGGGACCCCCAACCATGTCCACCATCTGCCCAGACTTGAAGAACCAGAGCTCCGGGCATGGACCCCCACCTTGGTCCACCCTCTGACTGACTTGGAGAACCAGAGCTCCGGGCTGGGACCCCCACCTTGGTCCACCCTCTGACTGACTTGGAGAACCAGAGCTCCGGGCTGGGACCCCCATTTGGTCCACCCTCTGCCCGACTTGGAAAACCAGAGCTCCGGGCTGGGAACCCCACCTTGGTCCACCCTATGACCGACTTGGAGAACCAGAGCTCCAGGCTGGGACCCCCACCTTGGTTCACCCTCTGCCCGACTCAGAGTGCCCACTGGCTGGGTTTGGATTGCTCCTGGAGGCCCTCTCCCTCCAGGACTTCCAGGGCTCCATGGCATGGCCCGATTTAGATTGTATCCCCAGCCATATTGACTCTGAGTGGGTGTCACAATGGTCTTTGGGAGGGTGCCGTGTCCCTCAACCACACTCACCTTCTCCCATACAACCCCGAAGGCCCGTTTTAGGACCGTCTTAGCTCCAGGTTGAGCTCCAGGGGTGGCGGTTAAATCTGCCTTTGACCCAGGAAAGGCCACCCTTCCCGGGGCAGGCCGAGGAGTCACGAGTGTATGGAGCCCCACGGGTAACGCACATTGGACTTTGGTTTTGGAGCTACTTTGCCCGACTCAGAGAACCAGAGCTCCAGACAGGGACCCCCACCGCGGTCCACCCTCTGCCCGACTCAGAGAACCAGAGCTACCCCACTGCACCCTCAACTGCGCACCGGCCGAACCCGGGGGTCCCACACTTAAGCCCGGGCATTACTGTCCCAGCCACCCCGCGCCACCAGAGAACCAGGCCACTGGTAACCCAAAATTAACTTAGGTTTTGGCGGTTGGCCCGGTTCGCTGGTTCCCTGCGGCCGGGGATCTCCAGCCTCAGCCCGACTCGGGGATCCAGGGCTCCGGGCAGGGAGCCCCACCTTGGTCCACCCTCTGCCCGATTTGGAGAACCAGAGCTCCAGGCTGGGACCCCCACCTTGGTCCATCCTCTGCCCGACTTGGAGAACCAGAGCTCCCGGCTGGGAGCCCCACCTTGGTCAACCCTCTGCCCGACTTGGAGAACCAGAGCTCCGGGCTGGGAGCCCCACCTTGGTCCACCCTCTGCCCGACTTGGAGAACCAGAGCTCCGGGCTGGGACCCCCACCTTGGTCCACCCTCTGCCCGACTTGGAGAACCAGAGCTCCGGGCTGGGACCCCCAGCTTGGTCCACCCTCTGCCCGACTTGGAGAACCAGAGCTCCGGGCTGGGACCCCCACCTTGGTCCACCCTCTGCCCGACTCAGAGTGCCCACTGGCTGGGCTTGGATTGCTCCTGGAGGCCGTCTCCCTCAAGGACTTCCAGAGCTCCACGGCATGGCCCAATTTAGATTTTATCCCCAGCCAGATTGACTCTGAGTGGGAGCCACAATGGTTTGTGTGAGGGTGCCATGTCCCTCAACCACACTCACCTTCTCCCATACAACCCCGAAGGCCCGTTTTAGGACCGTCTTAGCTCCAGGTGGAGCTCCAGGGGTGGCGGTTAAATCTGTCTTTGACCAAGGAAAGGCCACCCTTCCCGGGTTAGGCTGAGGAGTCTCGAGTGTATGGAGCCCCACGAGTACCGCACAATTGGACTTAGGTTTTGGAGCTACCTTGGCTCCAGAGGAAAATTCCTCCATGGGCATTTGAGCATTATTATTGCCCAGGAGAGCTGCACCTTGCCTGGGATTCAGATTTTAGAAAATCAGCCTGTCTTTTCCTGGAGGTTTCTTGGTTTTCCAGTTATTCCCCAGTCAGAGTGCAACCTCTCTGGCTAGGGTCACTACCTCAAAGGTCCTGGGGCTTAAGACTCCCAGTGATCCAACCTGGTCATCTTCAACCTCCCTCCCCAACAAGAGTGTCCTCTGGATGGGCTTGGTTTGCTCCTGGAGGCCCTCTCCCTCCAGGACTTCCAGAGCTCCATGGCATGGCCCAATTTAGATTTTATCCCCAGGCAGATTGACTCTGAGTGGGTATCACAATGGTCTGTGGGAGGGTGCCGTGTCCCTCAACCACACTCACCTTCTCCAATACAACCCCGAAGGCCCGTTTTAGGACCGTCTTAGCTCCAGGTGGAGCTCCAGGGGTGGCGGTTAAATCTGCCTTTGACCCAGGAAAGTCCACCCTTCCCGGGGCAGGCCGAGGAGTCACGAGTGTATGGAGCCCCACGGGTACTGCACAACTGGACTTAGGTTTTTGAAGGATTTATCCCCAGCCAGAGTGCCCCCCCCAGGCTGGGCTTGGTTTGCTCCTGGAGGCCCTCACCCTCCAGGATTTATCCCCAGCCAGAGTGCTCCCAGGCTGGGCTTGGTTTGCTCCTGGAGGCCCTCTCCCTCCAGGACTTCCAGAGCTCCATGGCATGGCCCAATTGAAATTTTATCCCCAGGCAGATTGACTCTGAGTGGGTATCACAATGGTCTGTGGGAGGGTGCCGTGTCCCTCAACCACACTCACCTTCTCCAATACAAACCCGAAGGCCCGTTTTAGGACCGTCTTAGCTCCAGGTGGAGCTCCAGGAGTTGCGGTTGAATCTGCCTTTGACCCAGGAAAGTCCACCCTTCCCGGGGCAGGCCGAGGAGTCACGAGTGTATGGAGCCCCACGGGTACTGCACAACTGGACTTAGGTTTTGGAAGGATTTATCCCCAGCCAGAGTGCCCCCAGGCTGGGCTTGGTTTGCTCCTGGAGGCCCTCACCCTCCAGGATTTATCCCCAGCCAGAGTGCTCCCAGGCTGGGCTTGGTTTGCTCCTGGAGGCCCTCTCCCTCCAGGACTTCCAGAGCTCCATGGCATGGCCCAATTGAAATTTTATCCCCAGGCAGATTGACTCTGAGTGGGTATCACAATGGTCTGTGGGAGGGTGCCGTGTCCCTCAACCACACTCACCTTCTCCAATACAAACCCGAAGGCCCGTTTTAGGACCGTCTTAGCTCCAGGTGGAGCTCCAGGAGTTGCGGTTGAATCTGCCTTTGACCCAGGAAAGTCCACCCTTCCCGGGGCAGGCCGAGGAGTCACGAGTGTATGGAGCCCCACGGGTACTGCACAACTGGACTTAGGTTTTGGAAGGATTTATCCCCAGCCAGAGTGCCCCCAGGCTGGGCTTGGTTTGCTCCTGGAGGCCCTCTCCCTCCAGGATTTATCCCCAGCCAGAGTGCCCCCAGGCTTGGCTTGGTTTTCTCCTGGAGGCCCTCTCCCTCCAGGATTTATCCCCAGCCAGAGAGGCCCCAGGCAGGGCTTAGTTTGCTCCTGGAGGCCCTCTCCCTCCAGGATTTATCCCCAGCCAGAGTGCCCCCAGGCTGGGCTTGGTTTTCTCCTGGAGGCCCTCTCCCTCCAGGATTTATCCCCAGCCAGAGAGGCCCCAGGCTGGGCTTGGTTTGCTCCTGGAGGCCCTCTCCCTCCAGGATTTATCCCCAGCCAGAGTGCCCCCAGGCTGGGCTTGGTTTGCTCCTGGAGGCCCTCTCCCTCCAGGATTTATCCCCAGCCAGAGTGCCCCCAGGCTGGGCTTGGTTTGCTCCTGGAGGCCCTCTCCCTCCAGGATTTATCCCCAGCCAGAGTGCCCCCAGGCTGGGCTTGGTTTGCTACTGGAGGCCCTCTCCCTCCAAGATTTATCCCCAGCCAGAGTGACTCTGAGTGGGACTCGAAATGGTCTGTGTCAGGGTGCCCCCTCCACCACAGTACCCTCTATACAACCCCGGAGGGCCGTTTTAAAACCGTCTTAGCTCCAGGTGGACTTCCAGGGGTGGCAGTTAAATCTGTCTTTGACCCACAAAGGGCCACCTTCCACGGGGCTGGCCGAGGAGTCCCGACTGCCTGGATCCCCAAGTGTACCGCAATGTTTTGGACTTTAGGTTTTGGAGTGAACTTAGCCCCAGAGTCAAGCCACAAGCCCAATGGACAACTGCGGGGCCGGGGAATCCGAGCCGGGTATGAAATAGGACGGCCCGCCCGCGGGCTTACCCATCTACGAGCACATGCAGTTAGAAGGACGGTAACCCAATGAAAACTTATTTAAACGCCAATAACTCGGCGAGGCCACGTCCAATCAACGCCAAATTTTTATCGAGTTTAGAACGGGAGAAGACCTTTCCAACGAGCCCACCCACGACCTCGGGGCCCCCCGGGGGCCCGAGATAGAGCCAAACGAATGCGAAAAACGCAAATATCTCGGCGAAAACTAAACGGATCCGGCAAGCACCGAGCTCTTTAAAACCGTCTAGTTGAACTGAAAATAAAGATACCAGTTTCATGATTTTTGGTGCTGTTTTCGCGGAGATATTAGCCGAAAACCACCGGGAGCGCGTCAAAATGGCGGCCGCCGGTGACGTCACGGGCTCAGAAGAAAATCGCTCGTATCTCGGGAACGCGAAAACCCAGAGAGCTCAAATTCAGGTGAGGAGGTCCCGCGGGGACCCTTGCCCGAACGCGAGGGTCGCGGGCCTCGAGGACGCCCCCTACAGCGCCGCCGCTCGCCGGGACCAGGGACTTTGGACGGCCGTAACTCGGGGACCCCGGCGAGTTGGACCTCGTGGGTGGGCTCTTTCGAAAGGCCTCGTCCAGCCCACCGATCGATTAGAGTTTGGAGAATATTGAGCGAGGGGCTCTCGAGTTATGAGCCGAAAAAGGTGCGCCTTTGACCGGGCGTAACTCCCTGGCCCGACCGCCCACGGGGACGGGGGTTGGCTCATTGGATAGGCCCTCTCGAGACCTACAATCGACCAGAGTTTCAAATTTTTTGGAAGGGTGGTCTTCGAGATTTTTTGCATAAAATGTAACTGTCCATGTCAAATAGGTTACAGGTGGGATGCTGTTTTTGACCGGGCATTACTCAGGAACCAAGCCGACTTTGGGCTCCATACTCTGGGGTCATGGGGGGCCCATGGTTGCCTACCCAACCCCGGAGTATGGACCTCCAAGTCGGCTGGGTTTCCGAGATACACCCGGTCAAAGTCCAATCTTTGACCGGGCATTACTCAGGAACCAAGCCGACTTTGGGCTCCATACTCTGGGGTCATGGGGGGCCCACGGGTGCCTACCCAACCACGGAGTATGGACCTCCAAGTCGGCTTGGTTTTCGAGATACACCCGGTCAAAGTCCCATCTTTGACCGGGCATTACTCAGGAACCAAGCCGACTTTGGGCTCCATACTCTGGGGTCATGGGGGGCCCATGGGTGCCTACCCAACCCCGGAGTATGGACCTCCAAGTCGGCTTGGTTTTTGAGATACACCCGGTCAAAGCTGGACAGGAAGTGGCCGTATCTCGGAAACGGAAAGGCCCAGGAGCTGGAGACGGTGGGGTCTGAAGGGGCCCTAAGCGCCCTCCTCCTGCCCGGAGTTTGGAGCTCCAACTCGGCCTAACTCCCAAGATACATCCGGTTATACATAGGGGACTTTTGGACAAAACGGTCGATATCTCAGAAAGTACGAGGCCCAGCGGGTCGTCCTTCGGGGTGGTGAGGGTCCCCCAGGGGTCCTCTCAGACCCCAGAGTCCCGAGCCTCTGGGACCCTTCCTTCTGAATTGCACCCTTTCCTGTTGGCCCCCGTATCTCGGCCTGCGGGGGCGCTAGAAGCACGGGCTAGGGCCCGTTGGAGAGGGCCCCTCGGGACCTTACTTTGACCCGAGTTTGGTGTCGCTAGGTGGCCGGGCCCCCGAGTTATGGCCGTTCAAAGTTTGGAGCCCACCTGTAACTTATTTGACAGGGTCCCTGTAGGCTCCCCGTGGACATTGCATTAAAATGGTCATATTTCACAAATAATGTGGTTATTTTTGGTCAAACCTACTGTACACCACTCAGGGGACACAGCTCCACACACTGATGTACATCACAGCCATTAATTATGCATAATTTGCATAAAATCATAATGTCCACCAACTGCTCACAGGGGCACCGTCAAATAAGTTACAGGTGGGATGCTGTTTTTGACTTAGAAATTTTCAGCGGGTGGATTCTCAGGAACCTTGTGTTGGAGAAAGTGGATCCTCAGGAACCTTGGGTCTGATTATCTGAAAATGTTAATTTATAGGTGAAACCTACTGTACACCACTCAGGGGACACAGCTCCACACACTGATGTACATCACAGCCATTAATTATGCATAATTTGCATAAAATCATACTGTCCACCAACTGCTCACAGGGGCACCGTCAAATAAGTTACAGGTGGGATGCTGTTTTTGACTTAGAAATTTTCAGCGGGTGAATCCCTGTAAAGAATGGGGGATTTCATCACATGTGGTGAAGTCCAGTGAGTAGCTTATTAAGTTACAGGTGGGATGCTGTTTTTGACCGGGCATTACTCAGGAACCAAGCCGACTTTGGGCTCCATACTCTGGGGTCATGGGGGGCCCATGGGTGCCTACCCAACCCCGGAGTATGGACCTCCAAGTCGGCTTGGTTTTCGAGATACACCCGGTCAAAGTCCCATCTTTGACCGGGCATTTCTCAGGAACCAAGCCGACTTTGGGCTCCATACTCTGGGGTCATGGGGGGCCCATGGGTGCCTACCCAACCCCGGAGTATGGACCTCCAAGTCGGCTTGGTTTTCGAGATACACCCGGTCAAAGTCCCATCTTTGACCGGGCATTACTCAAGAACCAAGCCGACTTTGGGCTCCATACTCTGGGGTCATGGGGGGCCCATGGGTGCCTACCCAACCCCGGAGTATGGACCTCCAAGTCGGCTTGGTTTTTGAGATACACCCGGTCAAAGCTGGACAGGAAGTGGCCGTATCTCGGAAACGGAAAGGCCCAGAAGCTGGAGACGGTGGGGTCTGAAGGGGCCCTAAGCGCCCTCCTCCTGCCCGGAGTTTGGAGCTCCAACTCGGCCTAACTCCCAAGATACATCCGGTTATACATAGGGAACTTTTGGACAAAACGGTCCATATCTCGGAAAGTACGAGTCCCAGCAGGTCGTCCTTCGGGGTGGTGGGGGTCCCTCAGGGGCCCTCTCAGACCCCAGAGTCCTGAGCCTCTGGGGCCCTTCCTTCTGAATTACACACTTTCCTGTTAGCCCCCGTATCTCGGCCTGTGGGGGCGCTAGAAGCACGGGCCAGGGCCCGTTGGAGAGGGCCCCTCGGGACCTTACTTTGACCCGAGTTTGGTGTCGCTAGGTGGCCGGGCCCCCGAGTTATAGCCGTTCAAAGTTTGGAGCCCACATGTAACTTATTTGACGGATCCCCTGTAGGCTCCCGGTGGACATTGCATTAAAATGGTCATATTTCACAAATAATGTGGTTATTTTTGGTCAAACCTACTGTACACCACTCAGGGGACACAGCTCCACACACTGATGTACATTACAGCCATTAATTATGCATAATTTGCATAAAATCATACTGTCCACCAACTGCTCACAGGGGCACCATCAAATAAGTTACAGGTGGGATGCTGTTTTTGACTTAGAAATTTTCAGCGGGTGGATTCTCAGGAACCTTGGGTTGGAGAAAGTGGATCCTCAGGAACCTTGGGTCTGATTATCTGAAAATGTTAATTTATAGGTGAAACCTACTGTACACCACTCAGGGGACACAGCTCCACACACTGATGTACATCACAGCCATTAATTATGCATAATTTGCATAAAATCATACTGTCCACCAACTGCTCACAGGGGCACCGTCAAATAAGTTACAGGTGGGATGCTGTTTTTGACTTAGAAATTTTCAGCGGGTGGATTCTCAGGAACCTTGGGTTGGAGAAAGTGGATCCTCAGGAACCTTGGGTCTGATTATCTGAAAATGTTAATTTATAGGTGAAACCTACTGTACACCACTCAGGGGACACAGCTCCACACACTGATGTACATCACAGCCATTAATTATGCATAATTTGCATAAAATCATACTGTCCACCAACTGCTCACAGGGGCACCGTCAAATAAGTTACAGGTGGGATGCTGTTTTTGACTTAGAAATTTTCAGCGGGTGGATTCTCAGGAACCTTGTGTTGGAGAAAGTGGATCCTCAGGAACCTTGGGTCTGATTATCTGAAAATGTTAATTTATAGGTGAAACCTACTGTACACCACTCAGGGGACACAGCTCCACACACTGATGTACATCACAGCCATTAATTATGCATAATTTGCATAAAATCATACTGTCCACCAACTGCTCACAGGGGCACCGTCAAATAAGTTACAGGTGGGATGCTGTTTTTGACCGGGCATTACTCAGGAACCAAGCCGACTTTGGGCTCCATACTCTGGGGTCATGGGGGGCCCATGGTTGCCTACCCAACCCCGGAGTATGGACCTCCAAGTCGGCTTGGTTTCCGAGATACACCCGGTCAAAGTCCCATATTTGACCGGGCATTACTCAGGAACCTAGCCGACTTTGGGCTCCATACTCTGGGGTCATGGGGGGCCTATGGGTGCCTACCCAACCCCAGAGTATGGACCTCCAAGTCGGCTTGGTTTCCGAGATACACCCGGTCAAAGTCCCATCTTTGACCGGGCATTACTCAGGAACCAAGCCGACTTTGGGCTCCATACTCTGGGGTCATCGGGGCCCCATGGGTGCCTACCCAACCCCGGAGTATGGACCTCCAAGTCGGTTTGGTTTTCAAGATACACCCGGTCAAAGCTGGACAGGAAGTGGCCGTATCTCGGAAACGGAAAGGCCCAGGAGCTGGGGACGGTGGGGTCTGAAGAGGCCCTAAGGGCCCTTCTTTTGCCCGGAGTTTGGAGCTCCAACTCTGCTTAACTCCCAAGATACACCCGGTTATACATAGGGGACTTTTGGACAAAACGGTCGATATCTCGGAAAGGACGAGTCCCAGCGGGTCGTCCTTCGGGGTGGTGAGGGTCCCCCAGGGGCCCTCTCAGACCCCAGAGTCCCGAGCCTCTGGGACCCTTCCTTCTGAATTGCACCCTTTCCTGTTGGCCCCCGTATCTCGGCCTTAGGGGGCGCTAGAAGCACGGGCCATGGCCCGTTTGAGAGGGCCCCTCGGGACCTTACTTTGACCCGAGTTTGATGTCGCTAGGCCGCCGGGCCCCCGAGTTATGGCCGTTCAAAGTTTGGAGCCCACCTGTAACTTATTTGACAGGGTCCCTGTAGGCTCCCCGTGGACATTGCATTAAAATGGTCATATTTCACAAATAATGTGGTTATTTTTGGTCAAACCTACTGTACACCACTCAGGGGACACAGCTCCATACACTGATGTACATTACAGCCATTAATTATGCATAATTTGCATAAAATCATACTGTCCACCAACTGCTCACAGGGGCACCGTCAAATAAGTTACAGGTGGGATGCTGTTTTTGACTTAGAAATTTTCAGCGGGTGGATTCTCAGGAACCTTGGGTTGGAGAAAGTGGATCCTCAGGAACATTGGGTCTGATTATCTGAAAATGTTAATTTATAGGTGAAACCTACTGTACACCACTCAGGGGACACAGCTCCACACACTGATGTACATCACAGCCATTAATTATGCATAATTTGCATAAAATCATACTGTCCACCAACTGCTCACAGGGGCACCGTCAAATAAGTTACAGGTGGGATGCTGTTTTTGACTTAGAAATTTTCAGCGGGTGGATTCTCAGGAACCTTGGGTTGGAGAAAGTGGATCCTCAGGAACCTTGGGTCTGATTATCTGAAAATGTTAATTTATAGGTGAAACCTACTGTACACCACTCAGGGGACACAGCTCCACACACTGATGTACATGACAGCCATTAATTATGCATAATTTGCATAAAATCATACTGTCCACCAACTGCTCACAGGGGCACCGTCAAATAAGTTACAGGTGGGATGATGTTTTTGACTTAGAAATTTTCAGCGGGTGGATTCTCAGGAACCTTGTGTTGGAGAAAGTGGATCCTCAGGAACCTTGGGTCTGATTATCTGAAAATGTTAATTTATAGGTGAAACCTACTGTACACCACTCAGGGGACACAGCTCCACACACTGATGTACATTACAGCCATTAATTATGCATAATTTGCATAAAATCATACTGTCCACCAACTGCTCACAGGGGCACCGTCAAATAAGTTGCAGGTGGGATGCTGTTTTTGACTTAGAAATTTTCAGCGGGTGAATCCCTGTAAAGAATGGGGGATTTCATCACATGTGGTGAAGTCCAGTGAGTAGCTTATTAAGTTACAGGTGGGATGCTGTTTTTGACCGGGCATTACTCAGGAACCAAGCCGACTTTGGGCTCCATACTCTGGGGTCATGGGGGGCCCATGGTTGCCTACCCAACCCCGGAGTATGGACCTCCAAGTCGGCTGGGTTTCCGAGATACACCCGGTCAAAGTCCAATCTTTGACCGGGCATTACTCAGGAACCAAGCCGACTTTGGGCTCCATACTCTGGGGTCATGGGGGGCCCATGGGTGCCTACCCAACCACGGAGTATGGACCTCCAAGTCGGCTTGGTTTTCGAGATACACCCGGTCAAAGTCCCATCTTTGACCGGGCATTACTCAGGAACCAAGCCGACTTTGGGCTCCATACTCTGGGGTCATGGGGGGCCCATGGGTGCCTACCCAACCCCGGAGTATGGACCTCCAAGTCGGCTTGGTTTTTGAGATACACCCGGTCAAAGCTGGACAGGAAGTGGCCGTATCTCGGAAACGGAAAGGCCCAGGAGCTGGAGACGGTGGGGTCTGAAGGGGCCCTAAGCGCCCTCCTCCTGCCCGGAGTTTGGAGCTCCAACTCGGCTTAACTCCCAAGATACACCCGGTTATACATAGGGGACTTTTGGACAAAACGGTCGATATCTCGGAAAGTACGAGTCCCAGCGGGTCGTCCTTCGGGGTGGTGAGGGTCCCCCAGGGGCCCTCTCAGACCCCAGAGTCCCGAGCCTCTGGGGCCCTTCCTTCTGAATTGCACCCTTTCCTGTTGGCCCCCGTATCTCGGCCTTAGGGGGCGCTAGAAGCACGGGCCATGGCCCGTTGGAGAGGGCCTCTCGGGACCTTACTTTGACCCGAGTTTGGTGTCGCTAGGTGGCCGGGCCCCTGAGTTATAGCCGTTCAAAGTTTAGAGCCCTCCTGTAACTTAATTGACAAGTTGCAGGACGGACATCTGGAAAGCAGGGGTCAAAAGGTCGCAGGGGCTCCAAATTTGGCACGGTGGTAGTCCAGGGGCCCCCGAGTCAGGATCCAGAATTTCAGGGTCCTAGCTCGACCCCAAGTCTTTTTCCTAACCCTACCCTATCTTTTCATTGTGACCTTTGGAAAGGGTCTTTCTGTCTATAAGTGAGAGAGGCCTTGTGAGAGATTTTTACAGAGCAGGCCAAAAAAATTTCCCTGCGCTCTAGGGACTCGTCCTCATAGTATTTGGCAATGGGGCCCCTAGGCTACCAGGATGCGAAGTTTGGGGCCCCTCGGACCCCCGGGGGCCGAACAGTAGCCGAGGACACGTGCAACTTATTGCATGCGTTTTCATAGGTGGTTCGTTGGATGGTGTAACAAAAGGTCTGGAGACCAGGGGCCAAAAGATCGCAGGGGCCCCAAATTTGACACAGTGGTAGTCCAGGGGCCCCCCATTCAGGATCTTGAGTTTCAGGGGCCTAGGGGGGGGCAAAAAATTTCCCTGCGCCCTAGGGACTCGTCCTCCTAGTATGTGGTAGTGGGGACCCTAGGCTACCAGGATGCGAAGTTTGGGGCCCCTCGGACCCCCGGGGGCCGAACAGTAGCCGAGGACACGTGCAACTTATTGCATGCGTTTTCATAGGTGGTTCGTGGACAGTGGACCAAAAGGTCCGATTGGCCCCAAATCGACGTCCACGTCTCGTCAGGGGCCCCTGGGGCCGTGTCTGGAGCCTCGTGTCCCTTCGACCCGTTTTCGTGCTTAATTGGCCCAATTGTCTACGAACAGCCTATGTCAAATAGGTTGCAGGACGGACATCTGGAAAGCAGGGGTCAAAAGGTCGCAGGGGCTCCAAATTTGGCACGGTGGTAGTCCAGGGGCCCCCGAGTCAGGATCCAGAATTTCAGGGTCCTAGCTCGACCCCAAGTCTTTTTCTTAACCCTACCCTATCTTTTCATTGTGACCTTTGGAAAGGGTCTTTCTGTCTATAAGTGAGAGAGGCCTTGTGAGAGATTTTTACAGAGCAGGCCAAAAAAATTTCCCTGCGCTCTAGGGACTCGTCCTCATAGTATTTGGCAATTGGGCCCCTAGGCTACCAGGATGCGAAGTTTGGGGCCCCTCAGACCCCCGGGGGCCGAACAGCAGCCGAGGACACGTGCAACTTATTGCATGCGTTTTCATAGGTGGTTCGTTGGATGGTGTAACAAAAGGTCTGGAGACCAGGGGCCAAAAGATCGCAGGGGCCCCAAATTTGACACAGTGGTAGTCCAGGGGCCCCCCATTCAGGATCTTGAGTTTCAGGGGCCACGGGGGGGGCAAAAAATTTCCCTGCGCCCTAGGGACTCGTCCTCCTGATATGTGTCAGTGGGGCCCCTAGGCTACCAGCGTGCGAAATTTGGGGCCCCTCGGACCCCCGGGGGCCGAATAGTAGCCGAGGACACGTGCAACTTATTGCATGCGTTTTCATAGGTGATTCGTGGACAGTGGACCAAAAGGTCCGATTGGCCCCAAATCGACGCCCACGTCTCGTCAGGGGCCCCTGGGGCCGTATCTGGAGCCTCGTGTCCCCTCGACCCGTTTTCGTGCTTAATTGGCCCAATTGTCTACGAACAGCCTATGTCAAATAGGTTGCAGGACGGACGTCTGGAAAGCAGGGGTCAAAAGGTCGCAGGGGCTCCAAATTTGGCACGGTGGTAGTCCAGGGGCCCCCCGTTCAGGATCTTGAGTTTCAGGGGCCTAGGTGGGGGCAAAAAATTTCCCTGCGCCCTAGGGACTCGTCCTCATAGTATGTGGCAATGGGGCCCCTAGGCTACCAGGATGTGAAGTTTGGGGCCCCTCGGACCCCCGGGGGCCGAACAGTAGCCGAGGACACGTGCAACTTATTGCATGCATTTTCATAGGTGGTTCGTGGACATTTGACACTTAGGTGGATGTTTAGGCTGTTCGCGGGACGTGAGGAAGACTACGGTGAAGAGTAGTCACTCAGGTGGCACTTTAGGCACTCTGTTGACGAATTGGTGAAAATAGGCTCCTAGGTGGACATTTAGGCTGTTAGGGGGATGTTTAGGCTGTCCGTGGACATTTTAGGCTGTTAGGGGGACGTTTAGGCTCGCTGTGGACATTTAGGCTGTTAGGGGGATGTTTAGGCTGTCCGTGGACAGGGGGCGTGTCCGAGATCGATCCCCGCCCCCTGGCTTCATTTAGGCTGTTAGGGGGACGTTTAGGCTCCCCGTGGACATTTTAGGCTGTTAGGGGGACGTTTAGGCTGTCCGTGGACACTTTAGGCTGTTAGGGGGACGTTTAGGCTCCCTGTGGACATTTTAGGCTGTTAGGGGGACGTTTAGGCTGTCCGTGGACAGGGGGCGTGTCCGTGATCGATCCCCGCCCCCTGGCTTCATTTAGGCTGTTAGGGGGATGTTTAGGCTGTCCGTGGACAGGGGGCGTGTCCGGGATCGATCCCCGCCCCCCTGGCTTCATTTAGGCTGTAAGGGGGATGTTTAGGCTGTCCGTGGACAGGGGGCGTGTCCGGGATCGATCCCCGCCCCCCTGGCTTCATTTAGGCTGTAAGGGGGATGTTTAGGCTGTCCGTGGACATTTTAGGCTGTTAGGGGGACGTTTAGGCTCCCCGTGGACAAGAGGAAGACTATGGTAGGTATTAAGCAGTCAGGGGACACCTAACGCACTTCGTGGACGAAAGGATGAAGAATAAGCTGTTAGGGGGATGGTAACGCACTCCGTGGACGAAAGGATGAAGAATAGGCTGTTAGGGGGATGGTATGTGCAGTTCTTGGACACTGGGGCCCCGTGGACTCCGCAGGCCGTCCGTGGACACCCCCGAAGGAGCGTGGTCGCCCCCTAGAGGTGTCCATACAGGGCCCTATGGGCAATGCAGTGCATTGCTACGCCTTACCCCTCGAAAACGCAAAGTGTCCATTTCACCATTGACTTAAGCGGCAAATGGGCGTCCATTTGGTGCAGCGATCCCTCCGAGTGCTTAAGCGTCCAATGGCAGCTTAAATGAATGGGCAAATGTCCACGAACTGCACCGTTTCCCTTACTCTTCCAAGGTCTTTTTCCCCCAGAGCCTTCCTCCCAGTAGTTTTCCATAGACAAAGGAACCATATCTAGTTTACGTCACTAGTTGGCCCACTAAGCCCCCCTGCACCAAATGGCCTTCTGACATCTAGGTCAGAGGTCCTTGTTCGTCTGTTCTCTGGAGTGTCTCTCCCTTCTGCCTCCCCAGGTACATAAACAGAATCTTCTCTCACTACAAGTGAGAGACACACATGTGACATTCTTTGAATCTTCTATATTTTACTAAAGATCAATGAATATCATAAAATTGCCATCACAGCATCAAAGAAGTACCTTGCAATGAAGGTTTGCTGTCGGTTGGAGGTGCCAGCCTTAAAGGCACACCGTGGAACTTTTGACCTAAAGAGTTGAAGCATATGAGTTATTTTAAATGATTCCTCAGGCCAATATACAGTGTTTGACACTATCAATGCTCGGAGCGGGGCTGCCCTCTTGAAATACCGCCTATGTAAGTTTGGAGGAGACGCACCATCTTTGGAGAGGTCATGTGACCTGGAGAACGAATCACTTTACGACCGTCACGTGACCACAAGCTCTGATGTACTCAAGGAGCTAACGTTTTTGCTACTATTTTTCCGCCTGCTCGACTCCTGGCCATGGCTGAGGCAAGGAAAAAGTTTTAAACTGCTTCTGAGGAGGCAAAAAAAAAAAAAACGCGAGAGGGATCGTGCTCGCGGAAAAACAAGAGGCTCTCTTGTTTCTTGTTTTTCCCCGGCTCTCCTTCGTTGTCCTCCGCGTCCTCCTCGTCCTCTCCCTGTTTCGGGAGGGGACTCTGAAGATTCTTCAAGGGGCGAAGAAAATGATGACTGAAAATGAAACATAAACATCAGCAAAAGTGGATATATAATGTAATATTTACTGCGAAGTCAGGAATTCGTGTAACAAAACTGATATAAGTCAAAACCTACTGCCGTTATTTGTAGGCTTCAGTTTGTTTGTTCTTTTACACATTCATATATGTGTGTATTATTCGTGGCTTATATGATTTTAGATACAAATGTCTATGTATTATTAGAGGCTTATATGATTTTAGATTTAAATTCATAGTTTACTACAGGAAAAACACAAATAAGACGACGTAAGTCCGATCTAAAGATAAGATGACTCCAAAACAAGCACAATAACAACTTATACAATAACAACAAGGTACAAAACGTCTATAACCTGCTCCTGCTGATCGACTGTCCTGGACAGTTTATCTCCAACCCTAATCAAACACACCTGAAGCAAACAATTAACGTCTTCAGGATCGCTTGAAAATTAAAGTGTGTTTGATTAGGGTTGGAGATGAACTCAGCAGGACAGACAGGAGCAGGGTTGGGCACCCCTGGTCTATGCGACTTACCTGACCAGACATTATTTTCTGTTCACTTTTGTTCAATTAATTTATTAAGTGGATGTCTTCTTTACTTTTGCGACAGTGCTGCGGCGCTTGTGGCCTCTAGGTGCACTAGACGTGAACGTTACAGGTCTAGCGCCCCTAGTGGCCAAAAGTTCTGCGGTGTGCCTTTAAGCCAAATAATTTTCCTAGAAAATCTATTGAGAGAATTGCAAGTACATAAAAATGTAAGAAATTAGACTACATCTCAGAAGCAAAATGTACAAGGCAATGAACTTTGTTAAATGTACCCATCAATACCAAGATGTACCCAGATTCCAAAGAATTTCAATTTGTCATTTCCCATAACAAATGATAAAATATGTATCACAATAAATATCTATAATTCAATCAAAACATCAGTCAGAAAACTTGAATAATTAGTTCATGCTTCACTTCACTTTTAAAATATGGATTTTAAATGACATTGGGAAGAGAGTTTGGCTTAACTATGCCTTTACTAATATCTGCTTATTAATATTTATTTAATATTTAATAATATTTACCATCAATATGCCAAGTGTAATTTGGTCCACGGCTGAAGTAGTTCCTACGTTCAATTCTTTTTTCCCAGGACATCTACTAAGAAGACCACTACCATCAAGTTCTCTCATTATTAGAACCACATCATTCCTAGATAAATAACAGAGAAAGTAACACATTCAATTATGTTTTATTAACAAAGTTCGAGAGGAGCACGTTCAGATAATTAACACTAGTGAAGAGCACTCAGCAATCACTGATAAGAAGTGTAGCAGTCCCACCTTAATCCATTAACAGTTTAGCAGCATCCCTCCACCACAGGGTATCTGCACATTTTTTAAAGTCAAATTTAAGGCTTTTTAAGACCTTTTTAAGACCTGAAGAAATCAAAATTAATACCGTACATTAGGGGTTTGCAATATTAACTAAAATATATCTCGATATTTTCAAAGTTTTGTTGATAATAATTAGATGATATTTTACTGATTTTGTACTGGTACCATGGCTGGTTTAGGCCTGTTGTTGACAGCAGACTCACAGAGATATTCATATTTAACATTCTATCTATGCAGTGGTCAGTTTACAGTAGTGACTGAAATAAAAAAAATTATTAAGGGGCAATATTTGCCACCTTAAATTGATTTCCAGGGGCATTTTCACCTAAATATGGAAATTATTTCTAAACGTATTTAGAGGTATGCATCACCTTTTATGTCAAATTCTAACATTCAAATTAAATTCTATAAGAATAAGACCGTACCACTGTCAAATTAAATAATTAAATTAAAAACCATCCTTGCAGTGCAGAGGTGACACAGAAGCGGCATCCGAACTGGCATTACTATATTTACACTTAATTTGCAATTGCATAAATAAAGCTATTCAATATTTAAATATGAAATTATTTATAATTTTAACATTTTAATTAAAGGGTACTTTAAATATGCAACTAAACCCGCCAGTAGGTGGCAGTAAGTCACTGTCTTAATAAGCGAGTTGTTGGAGTTTTATTCAACCGATTTGTTCAAACGGCCGATTCATTCATTGAATCCAATGATTCGTTCAAAACACGGATTTCAGTTTTTTTTTTTAAAGAATCGCTGTCTGTTGGACTACAGTTTCATTATGAAATTCTCATCGGCGAAATAAAGGGGGAAACAAACAATATTGCCAATATAAAAAGTAACACACAATGTTAACTTTATTGTTAATTTAACTGTTGTATAAAATAAATAGCACATTTGCAATTGTGCACAGGAAAGCGGCACTCTTGCTCGTGATATTCTAATATAACAACCTCATATTATATAAATATAATAAGACAAAAACTCATTTGGGGACATACCTATAACTGCACTGACACATCACGCAGTGAAAGCAAGCATGAGAGACAAACGCGATGTCAGCTCGAAATCGCGGTGCCTCGTACGTAGTTAAAACAATGATTACAATATCATCATAGTTCATAGACAATCCTAAGCACAAAGAATGAACTTACTATTGAACTGACATTTACTCGTTCTCTTATCCTCTCCTCTCGCGTGCAGGAGACAGACGCAGGCTATTACGCTGCCGTAAATGACGCGAATTGTCACGTGAACAAGCAAATCCACAAAGATAGAATAATAAAAATTAATACGTACGCTAATTAGATAGTTTTCATTTGGAAAGCATTTAGATACGTCGTCAAAGTGTAATCTAAAATTTAAGACCTTTCATAGGTAAAAAATAAGACTTTTCATAAGTAAAAATAAGACTTTAAGACTTTTTAAGGCCTTAAATTTTAAATATCGAATTTAAGACCTTTTAATAGTTTTTAAGGATCCGCGGGGACCCTGCACCACCCCTTCTCCACACTTCTAGTCCTAACCACTTACATACAGGGCGGACTACTCTGGTTTTGGGCCGAGCTCGGAGCCCTACCCCGGACCAAATACGTTAAACTTTAAACTTTACTCCCTCTTGACCACATCTAAAAAAGTAGGATTATTATATCCGTACCTGTAGCAAGGCTGGATTCCTCTTTATTTGAAAGGGGACAGCGTACATTAATGAACATTAGAACAATGTAAATATACCCGAGTTAGCTCAAAAGTGCTAATTTTCATCGGTAGTTCCTCAGGGTAATGAGGGTAAGACAGTATGTTGCAGCTGACTGCAGGTGCTTTGGAAAATGATTGGAACTGAAATCAGGGAAACGAGGAACACTGCTTTAAGACATTACCATAACAGCTTGGCGAATTTCATTATGGGGCTTTTCAAAACTCCTCCGTCTCAAACCAAGTGATTTAAGTAATCTTCTTAGATGCCTTTCACTGCTAGATAAAGAATACATTGCTTTAAACATTTTTAATTTGTATTGGGATATATTGTATATTTAACATCAGTATTATCAAAGCAGTACTGAGCACTGCAATACGATTAACCTTAACTAAGCTTAAAGATTACCTGATTTTGTATCCAGACGCACCCAGAAAAGAGCACATTTCTCTTTGTTTGAAGCCACTGTCAAAAAGCAACTTTATCATTTCATCTACAAATAAGTTAAGGCACATTACGTACGTATTTCTTTCATTCTGAAGTAAGTTTCAACATTCATTCTGTATTTAAGCAAACAGAACATGATAGTAGCCTATATACCATTTAGCAATTAAAGCATCATATATTTAGATAGACACACAAGCCAAGTTAAATGCAGGATACTTATCTCTGTATCGATTCTTGATTGACTGAAACACACGAATATAGTTTAAGACAGAACCAGGCAAAAGCATTTAATTTAACAACTGTTAGTGTTAGACTAATACAGTTAGATTAAAAATTAGAATGAGATTTAAGTATAATAGCTCGAAATAACGCTTTAACTTCACGATCGTGAACACTATGAGTTTGCCAACATACAAGCTATATCTAGTTGAAATATGTCAACTAACTTTTTAAACGTGCAAATAAAACTCGCGAAATGAATGTTCCGCTTCTGTATACAACGTAGTTAGTGTAACATTTGATTAAAGCAAATAAATATATCATGACGGCTTACCTCCTCCATCAGCTGTTGTTGTATCTGATCTGAACTGCGCGCGTACATGTGACGTCACATGGGGCGGGGCATGCGAACCTCAAAACTCCACCTGAGGAGGACGTTTCGCCCGATGCCTTTTATTCTGAAGGCTTTTTTGTCCGAGGCTGTTTTGTCTGATGCCGTTTCGCCCGATGCCGTTTTGTCTGATGCCGTTTCGTCTGAGGCTGTTTTGTCTGATGCCGTTTCGTCTGAGGCTGTTTTGTCTGATGCCGTTTCGCCCGATGCCGTTTTGTCTGATGCCTAATTGTACGAGACCTGACACCTGACGTTGTTTTTCCTGAGACCTGAAGCCTTTCGGTCTGAGGCTCGATGCCGTTCTGTCCAATGACTGAAGCCTTTTAGTCTGAGGCGTGATGCCTTGTCTTTTATATGTCTGAGGTATGAGAATGTCCTAAAATGTACACCGTACCTGTGCTTCGTGTGGACATTCACGAGAGACATCTTTGTCAGAACTTCAGAGGAGTGGTTACTGGCCGGGCAACATCCCTGCAAGTGTGCTGTTCACAACAAATGTGCTGGTCTCATTTCAAGAGATGAAAATTACATCACCAGGGATGTCTTTTCAAGCATTTGTTAAAATGCTTGATGAAAAAACAATTCTCTTTAGTAGAGTATTTTATTTGTTTTATCATTAACCACTGGCAAGTAAAATTACTATTATCTTTGAAGGTAGTAGAAACCTTTTCACGTATATACAGTATTTAACTACTAAGATATTTAATATAGTGAAAATTTTATACAATATGATTCTCAATTCAGCTATATAACCAAGACAATGGTTTCTTTCTCAATATGAAAATGATTGCTTCTTTGTAGACTATGCTGACTTTATATGGCAATGCTCTTTACACTATAGCCTTAACTGATGTTAAACAGACTATCCTTTATGACTATCCTTTTAACCTTTTGGAGATTCATTTAAAAAATATGAGTACTTTCAATACTTCATATAATCAAACATGTTCTACCCAGTAAAACACCAGTATTAAATGTGCTTCATTTTGCAGAGTGGAAAAATATCAGCCAATGTCTTCAGCTGCAGTTTCAATGAATGGGTTGCAGCAAGATATGCAGTGGGAAAGATGTGCAGGAGGAGTTTTTTTTAACTTGTCCAGCATGAACTCCAGACATGCTAGCTGTATGTGTTGATGGAAATCGCAAACACTATCGTTTTAAAAACACAGCAAGGTACTTTTCTTTTCTTTTTTTTAAGTGATTTTCTTAATTTTGAATGATGTGTTAATATACATTCTGAATGTGTTCATCGATAGCACAGAGGAAAGGGGATTACTTGACCATATTTTTATACAGAGTGATGTGGAGGTGTCTGACTTGGTGGACTTTATCCAGTAATATCTGCCAACATAAATAATAATACTTACGTGATAATTGATTTTGCAGACAATTTAATTTAGAGCTTTTCTCAATACATTTTACACACTCTTTAAACTAAATGTATTGCTTAGAAAATAATTCAACTGATCGAGAAGATAAAATATGATGCCCCCCGGCCAAAGCTGCTGAATTAATGTCCTTCAGGCCCTCGGAGAAGTCCAGAGTGGATGCATTTTTGCGGCAATATCTTCAGTCCTACCCTGAACTCTGGACATTTTGTCAGTCACTTCTTCTTCTGTCCCATTGACAGGCAGAAGTTGAGCGGGGGTTTTACACCAATAAAGAGGTGGAAACATGTAATATGGCAGAGGACACAGTGATCACCCACACTGTAATTTTAAGGATTTGTTATCACAACTTTTTATCTTCTGTCAAATCAACTTCGATAACTAATGTGTGAAGATAACACACTATTTTGAGTTTCTGTTTATTAAACCATTCTCCTTCATTGTATTAACTCAAATTTTGAATTACAACGAACTCAAAATTTTAAGGCAACAAGGTAACTTGCTTTTTTAAGTTAAACCAATATTTTTTTTTACAGTGCAGAGGCTGATTTGTGACCAAGGAGCTCATCAGTTACTGTGCTTCGGCACGCAGTCGCTACAGGGAGCACTTAAGACACAAAAAGGAAAAAGAGGAACAGTCAAAGAAGAGGAAAAACATTGAAGATGATCTGGAAGGGCTGAAGAAAAATAAGAGGTCCATTGAGGAGGTTTGTAAGTCACTTGAAAGTGACGCAGACCGAATGGCAGAACAGGCAGAAAATTCTGCAGGCTCCAAAATGGCCACGCTGATTACAAAGTCGAACACAATGAGAAGACGGGCCAAAGAGAAGCAGGAGGAGTTGAAGGGAGTAAATGGACAAATTGATGACAAACTCTCTGAGCTCAAAAAATTAACACCTCAATCTTATATTTTATTTTTTAAATGGCACTTTATTTTTTTATCTTTATCATTTTTTATACTGATTTTGTTACCATTTGCAGTGGATAATTTATGTTATTTATGTACTTTGAGGTGTACATTTTGAGGTTATTTGAGGTGCAGGATCACCCTCTACATTAGGGCTCGTCTTAGTTTTAATTTCTCATATAATGCCAGCTGCGGTTCTTGTTCAGCTGGTACTATTTGCCGTTTATTTTTTTCATTTTTGAAATGTTTCAAGGTGCTTGCTCCAGTAACTTCTCCTTGCTGCTACAGTGGCTGCAACTGCAGGCCCAAAACACAAGACTTGGCTTATCTAAGCTGTTTGCATGTCTAACATCTAACATCTTGTTCACCAAATGTGTGCTAAAGTTAGTAAAAAAAACTATTACAGAAAACAGTTTTAAGTTGACGTATTTATCTCAAAGCCCCTCAATTCAATGCCCCATTTAAATTGTAAGTTAGGCACTTTAAGTCTTTAAAATCACTGTTCAATTTGACCAAACATGAATGCAACGAATGCAAAGCTACGTACTTTGCAACCCCGCATTGTCAGTATGCACTGCTTAGCCATGATGCCTTGATCTGTTGTGATCTGCATCTCAAGCTTATAACGCATGTTTTTTTTCTTTCAGGACTGCCCAAGAGCACAAAAAAAGTCATTATAAATGTGGCCTTCAAAACATGTCCTGTATGCCAGACTGGGAACATTTTAAATGATTATTGTCATTATTGTCAATAGCAGTTATTGTTATAGTGACCACTTATTACTGAATAATGTATTCATATTAATATAATTTAAAAATATAAATAATTATTATGTTAAATATGTGAGATGTCATGTCTTTCATGATTAAGGTCCACTTTCTCTATAGTAACATAAGGAGAGGGAATGTACATGTAGGCCGCTAGGCTTGTTTCCTAAATACGAAAAGTGTAATTCTGTGAAAAATAACTCACTGTTGCAAAGTTTGATATTGTGAGATTTCTATGACTAATGAAATGTCCTGGTTAATTAATTATGTATTCATATGCTTTTATGTAGCACAATGCATAGAAATAAAGGCTTAATCAGTCTTATAATTTTTTTGATCACTAAATTGGGGTCACCAAGAATCTTTTCACAGATGGTTCTATAAAGTGACTTGAAGAGCTTGAAGGTTCTTTGTGGAACTTTTGAGAGGAGTCCTTTAAAGTACCAGGAAAGGTTCTTTATGGCAGAGTCAAAAGTTGGTGTAAAGCAGGGCTTAAATCTTGATCAAACTCCGCAGGAAAGTAGATCTCGAGGGTCAGAGTTCAGCCCTTGTGTAGAGTAGCATTGCTTGTGTGAATAAATATTGAAACAGAGCTATGTAATGTAACAATAGTGACTGCGGTTTGCTCAAAGCACATGACAACCGTATACAGAGCTGCCAACTCTCACGCATTCACTGTGAGACTCAAGCAATTGGCACTTTCCACACGCTCTCACGCCACACAACCATTTTCTCACGCAGGGAAAAGTCACGAAGCAAAGAGGACACTGACACAGACAGACAAGACAGAGCAGGTTACTTTTGATATGAAACAAATTCTCAACTCTCAGATTCTGACAATTTTATTATGAAATTCAAACAATAAATACAGTTTTGGTGCTTTTAAATGTGACGTGACAGATCGCTGTAGCGTCTGGCGGCACGTGAACCGATCTCTCTTTACTACTAGTAGTAAATAAACACAAATGAACAATAATAGGTAGCTATTAATGTTGAAAGATACAGTACAACTTGTCGAAATGTATATGCCTCATACATAATATCGATAAATCAGTGTTTTTCAACAGCGGAAAGAGGACAATAAAAAAAAAACAATGTCACGTAACGTTACATTTAACTCAGAAAAAAACATTTAAAGGATAATTCCGGTATTTAACACCTTGAGTCTATATTGTAGTTTGTTTTGGATGAACAAGAGTGGTGGACAACATTTTTTTGACAATGGTTCCTCTCTCGAGTTTTTGACTATAAAAGAATTGGCCATGGACCCATTTAACATTGGAGTCAATGGGCATGTCCGAACATGTAATTAAAACAGCCAATAATGTTCGTTTACAAAAACTGTTAAACTCACCGAGTGTTTAGTGGTGTTCGTTGATGTTCCAGAAACAAAAAGTGTTGCGAAATACAGTTTCTGTCGTGTTTTATTCGTCATTTTCGAGCACTCAGTCCTTCAACAGAATTCAATGGGATTTTACAAAATGACGAATAAAACACGACAGAAACTGTATTTCGCAACACTTTTTGTTTCTGGAACATCAACGAACACCACTAATCACTCGGTGAGTTTAACAGTTTTGTAAACGAACATTATTGGTTAGACAAATTAGTATTTTATAATATATTTAGTATTTGTATAAATTAGTATTTTGCTAAATATGTGCACTATTACATATTTATTATATTTTAACTTATATCATTAAATTATTATATAGTTGTTGTTATAATAAAAAACGCATTATATTTAATTTGAGTTGTTATTTTTAACATTTAATACCAGCTGACAGGGCTCTCTGTAGCCTATGTTTACAGCGTTAGATGAGATTTTTGATTTTACAATAATTGAATTGAAATTGTAAAATGTATTTTATTTCTAAATTTAAAAAATAAATAATTAAAGCAAAATCCTACCAGTCATTGCACCATGAAATTGTTTAGTTAGGCTACCAAATGTTTTGACAATCACAATAGCCTACACTTATTGTGATGCAAGTTTTTTTTTTCTTCACCAACCCACACACATATATATATATATATATATATATATATATATATATATATATATATATATATATATATATATATATATATATACACTGTATACAGCCAACTCCTACAAACCACTTTGGCAGGTTCACAATTCTATAATATCCTTGTTTCAATTGTAGGTTTTTTAAAAATGAAATAATAAACTAAGTGCAATCTAGTGTTGTCAAAAATATAGATTTTTTTATACATATCGATACTGAAATATCTGAAACTCTTCCGCAGGAAACACAATACCAGCTGCTCTTTCTCTCTCTCATCTCTCCGACAGCGAGTGATTCATTTAATTTGCTCTGGATGAATATTGTTGGTGTTATGGGGCATGAATTTCGGCAAGGGATTGGGAGTACTGAGTATAATTTGAATCATTCCTCAATTGAGTAAAATGTTAGTTAAAATAATAACTATACGTACCAGGTAATAGTCACGAAAGCGGATAGCCTGTACGATTGGTCACAGCACAGTTCTGTTAGGGAGGTGCAGAGACAACAGGGACCCAAGAGCAGATCAATTGAGAATGGAATTTATTGTCCAAAAGATTGAAGCAAAACAAAACAAAATACAAAATAATTGGTAGCCGAGCCACCAAGTAAGAGGGCGAGGCAGAGTCGAAATCCAATGGACAGGCTGGGGTCAAAGCCAGTAGCGAACCAAACTTTAAGGAAAAGCCAAGGCAATAGTCCAGGACAGGCAGGGGGTTAAAAACCAGGAGAGCAAGCTGAGTCAAGACAGGGAACAGGAACTAGGCAAATAAACAACAAAACAGGGTTAAATAATCAGACAAGGTTTAGCAGCAACCAAAACAAGACTTTCAGGCAAGGGGACAGTGGTGAAACGGACGGAAACCAAGACACACTGACAGAGAACCAAAGAAAGAGAGAAGCATAAGTAGTGGAGAAAATCAGTGCAGAAATGGGAAACAGGAGTGTGAGTAATGAGAGTGAGAGCACTAATTAGAATGGGATTCAGCTGTGATGGTAGAGTGAGGTGAACTGACAATCAAGACACAAGACAAACAGCAGAAAGGCTGAAGATCAAACCAGAGTCCTGACAGTACCCCCCGCCCCAGGAACGCCACCAGGCTTCCCAGGACGAGGAGCAGATCGATGGTATTCCTCAATAAGAGAACGGTCCAGAATGTCCCGGGTAGGGACCCAACATCTCTCCTCCGGACCGTACCCTTCCCAATCGACCAGGTACTGGTATCCTCTTCCCCGACGCCTGGAATCCAGAATCCTCCTAACAGTGAAGGCGGGGGCACCCTCAACCATTAAGGGGGGGGGGGGGGGGGGGGGGGGGGGGAGGGAGGGGTTTTGAAGGAATGGGTGGAGACGAAGACAGGGAACGAATAAAAGGTTTGACACAAGACACATGAAACACCGGGTGCACTCGACGAAGGGGATGCGGGAGCCGAAGCCGAACTACCACCGGGCTGATCACCTTAACAATGGGGTATGGCCCAATGAACCGCGGTGCCAACTTCTTGGATGGCACCTTAAGAGGCAGGTCCTTGGTGGAGAGCCACACCTTTTGTCCGCAAACATACCGGGGTGCCTCAGCCCGACGGCGGTCCGCCAATCTCTTGGTGCGGTCCCTAGTTCTTAGAAGTGCTTCCCTGGCCCTCCTCCAGGTCCGCCGGCATCGGTTAATAAATGCCTGAACTGAGGGAACCGCAGCTTCGGAACCCTGTGAAGGAAACAGAGGAGGTTGATACCCAAGACAGCAAGAAAACGGGGATAGCCCAGTAGACGACACCGGCAAGGTATTGTGAGCATACTCAACCCACGTAAGCTGTTGGCACCAGGAAGAAGGGTTATGAGAGGCCAGACAGCGGAGAGCCCTCCCGAGATCCTGGTTCGCTCCGCTCGGTCTGGCCGTTGGTTTGTGGATGGAATCCTGACGACAAACTAGCAGTAGCGCCAATCTGTCGACAGAACTCCCTCCAGAAGTGGGAGACGAACTGGGGCCCCCGGTCGGAGACCACGTCCTCCGGAAGACCATGGATCCGAAAGACGTGGTCAACAACCTTCTGGGCGGTCTCTTTAGCCGAGGGGAGTTTAGGAAGGGGAATGAAGTGGACCGCCTTGGAAAAGCGATCCACTACGGTAAGGACAACCGTATTGCCACTGGACTCCGGTAACCCCGACACAAAGTCCAGTGCAATGTGGGACCAGGGACGGGATGGAACGGGGAGAGGTTGAAGCAAACCAGCGGGAACCGAATTAGAGGACTTGTTTTGAGCACAGACCGAGCAAGCTACTACAAAACCACGGACATCCCCCCCCATGCCCGGCCACCAGAAACGCTGGCGGATGGAAGCCAATGTTCTCCTCACTCCTGGGTGGCAGACCAGCCTGGACGAGTGGCCCCACTCCAGAACCCCCGGCCGAACCGACTCCGGAACGAACAGCAGACCCGCCGGGACCCTCTCTGGTACCTCTGCCCCCGACTGGGCCTGCCTGACGCGTCTCTCGATGTCCCAGGTGACGGAACCCACCACACGACCTGGAGGAAGAATGGTGTCTGGCGGGGTTGCGTCCTCTGGGACAGGAAACTGGCGAGAGAGCGCGTCAGGCTTGACATTTTTGGAACCCGGCCGGTAAGACAGAGTAAAATTAAAGCGACCGAAGAAAAGTGCCCAGCGAGCCTGTCTGGAATTCAACCGTTTGGCGGTTTGAATATACTCCAAGTTCCGGTGATCGGTCCAAACCAGAAAAGGCTCCGCCGCACCCTCCAACCAGTGGCGCCACTCCCCCAAAGCCAGCCGCACTGCCAACAGCTCACGATTGCCGATGTCGTAGTTCCGTTCTGTGGGAGACAATCGGTGAGAGAAGTATGCACAAGGGTGCAATTTGTTGTCAAGGGAAGATCGCTGGGAAAGAACCGCTCCGACACCTATCTCTGACGCATCAACCTCCACAACGAACTGCCGGGTAGGGTCTGGAGTAATTAATATAGGTGCGGATGAAAACCTCTTCTTGAGTTCATCAAAGGCCGCCTGAGCGGACGAGGACCAGCAAAATGGTGTCTTTGTGGAGGTTAATGCAGTCAGAGGAGCCGCCACCTGGCCAAAATTACGGATAAACCGCCGGTAGAAATTAGCAAACCCAATAAAGCTCTGTAGTGATTTTCGGTTGCCAGGTGTGGGCCAGTCAGAGACGGCTCTTACCTTAGCAGGATCCACGCGAATCCCCTCCACCGAGACGATGTGTCCCAAGAACGGAACCGACTGGTTGTGGAAGGAACACTTCTCCGCCTTAGCAAACAGTTGGTTCTCCAGCAGGCGCTGCAGCACCCGTCTGACGTGCTGAATGTGTACCTGGAGTGAACGAGAAAAGATCAAGATGTCATCCAGATACACAAAGACAAACTTGTTGATCATGTCTCTCAGCACGTCGTTGACGAGCGCCTGGAAGACGGCTGGGGCGTTAGTCAAACCGAAGGGAAGAACCCGGTACTCAAAGTGCCCCGTGGGGGGTGTTAAAAGCCGTCTTCCACTCGTCCCCCTCCCTGATCCGAACCAAATGGTATGCGTTGCGGAGGTCCAGCTTCGTGAAGTACCTTGCCCCCTGCAGGATCTCGAAGGCCGACGACATCAATGGCAGAGGGTACCTGTTTTTAACAGTGATGTCGTTCAACCCCCGATAATCAATGCAGGGGCGCAAGGAACCATCCTTCTTCTTCACGAAGAAGAACCCCGCCCCCGCTGGAGAGGAAGAAGGATGAATAATGTCAGCCGCCAGAGACTCTGATAGATATTTCTCCATGGCCGCCCGTTCGGGGGCGGACAAGGAGAACAACCGTCCCTTAGGCGGAGAAGTGCCAGGAAGAAGGTTGATGGCACAATCATAAGGACGGTGCGGAGGAAGAGATGCGGCCCGGGAGTGGCTGAAGACCGCCCTCAAATCGTGGTAGACCTCAGGAACTCTGGAGAGATCAATCGGCTCCTCCTGCAACACAGAAACAGAGGAGACAGGAGACAAGGCAGACACAAGACAATGGGCATGGCAATGTGGACTCCATGATAAGATAGTGCTCTCAGACCAGTTTATGTGAGGATTGTGAGTGGTTAACCAGGGGTGACCAAGGATCACAGGAGTGAGGGGTGAGTGACAAACAAAAAACACTATTTCTTCTCTGTGATTGCCAGAGGTGATAAGCTCTAAAGGAACAGAGGTCTGAGAAATAGTGGTCAGTTCCCTGCCATCTAAGGCGAGAGCAGTAAGGATAGGAGAGAGAGACTGAAAAGAAATGCCTCTTTTCGAGGCCCAAGAAAAATCAATAAAATTTCCTTCGGCTCCCGAATCAATGAGGGCAGAGAGTTGGTGGACAGCACCTTTATGAATGACTGAGACTGGAAGCATGGAGCGGGAACCAGTGGATGGGGTGGTGGAAGTAGCGCTCGCCAGTATCCCCCACGTTTACTGGCGAGCGTTGGCTTTTGCCGGGCAGGAAGAAGCAAAATGTCCGGGTCGACCACAGTAGAGACATTGTCCCTTGGACAGACGTTTCTGTTTCTCCTCTGCCGACAAACGGTACCTGCCCAACTGCATAGCTTCCGGAGGGGATGGGTGGTCTGGAGCAGCAGACATGGAGAAGGAAAGTGCGAGGTCGACTAATGACGAGGATGGAGGAACCCGAGCTCTCCTACGAAGATCCCGACGGTTGTCTAAGCGGATGGCCAGGCCAACAAGTTCATCCAGGTGTTCAGGAAGTTCGTGGGCATATATCTCATCCTTTATGTCATCCTCCAGTGCCTCCGTAAACCTGGCCACCAGTGCGGCTTCATTCCATGAACTTGAAGCTGCGAGGGTGCGTAACTCGATGGCAAAGTCCGCCACTGAGCGTCTCCCCTGACGTAGTGCTGCCAACAGCCGCGACGCCTCCTTACCGAGCGCTGAGCGGTCGAATATCTTGACAAATTCTGCTTTGAAGCTTGAGAAGTCCTCACAGCACTCTGCCTCTGCAGCCCAGACGGAAGTGGCCCATTCCCGGGCCCGGCCAGCGAGAAGGGAGATGACGAACGCCACTCTGGCAGTGTCTGAGGCATAAGTGAGGGGTTGCAGAGAAAAAATCACTTCACACTGAATCATGAACGCACGACACATTGTAGGCTCACCGGAATAAATGGGAGGGTTGTTGATGCGTGGTTCGGGAGTGACAAGGGGGCGTTCGATGACCGGTGACACAGGGTTGCGATCGGTCTGCATTCTGCGAATAGTCTCTGTAAGTTCAGTGACCTGGTTGACTAGCGAGTCCATGGTTCGATGAGTGACCGCCAGCTCCCCCTGATGCTGTCCCAGTAGCGCACCCTGGGCCTCCACAGCCGAACGTAGCTGAGATTGGTCTGCTGGATCCATCCTGGTCAGTGTGTACTGTTAGGGAGGTGCAGAGACAACAGGGACCCAAGAGCAGATCAATTGAGAATGGAATTTATTGTCCAAAAGATTGAAGCAAAACAAAACAAAATACAAAATAATTGGTAGCCGAGCCACCAAGTAAGAGGGCGAGGCAGAGTCGAAATCCAATGGACAGGCTGGGGTCAAAGCCAGTAGCGAACCAAACTTTAAGGAAAAGCCAAGGCAATAGTCCAGGACAGGCAGGGGGTCAAAAACCAGGAGAGCAAGCTGAGTCAAGACAGGGAACAGGAACTAGGCAAATAAACAACAAAACAGGGTTAAATAATCAGACAAGGTTTAGCAGCAACCAAAACAAGACTTTCAGGCAAGGGGACAGTGGTGAAACGGACGGAAACCAAGACACACTGACAGAGAACCAAAGAAAGAGAGAAGCATAAGTAGTGGAGAAAATCAGTGCAGAAATGGGAAACAGGAGTGTGAGTAATGAGAGTGAGAGCACTAATTAGAATGGGATTCAGCTGTGATGGTAGAGTGAGGTGAACTGACAATCAAGACACAAGACAAACAGCAGAAAGGCTGAAGATCAAACCAGAGTCCTGACAAGTTCACAGCAGCTTACGCATATGAATAGAAACAAACCAACTGGAATGAAAAACACAGTTACCTCAAACAGCCGACTTCCACACCAACAAATATTAAAATTTAACCTACTTTGAGATAGTCTGCACACCACCGCGGAGCCACAAACCGAACACTAGTCCAGATACAATAAATAATTTAGGTTTTACTAATACACATAATCCCATGCAACATTAGCCAGACAGCTAAAAACATACCTTGGCGACGTCAAAGTGTGCGCCGTTATCCGCTGTGTTTGACGTCAGATTGTGCGCCGCTGACGGCTTCTAATTGGCCAACGTGGCTTTACGGTTAGGGTTATACCACCGCCTGCTGGTGTGGAATGCTCTTGACGGCGCTTGATAGCGTGTTTTTGCGTTTTCATGTAGACGGAGATTTTTTTTAAAACGCAGGAGGAAAAACTCCGGTTATAAAAATACCCGTGTCCGTGTGGACATGGCCTAAAGCTACGTCTACATTAATCAGGATACATTTGAAAATGGCGTTTTCGTTTATAAACACTCCCCGTCCACACTGGCGTTTTGAGGCGTTTTCCAAAAGTTTCTCATCATCACTGAAAAATCGGAAACCGCTAAGTTCACCTTACTGCGCTTGCGTAAAATCATTATACTCAAATAAAAACAGAACCGATTACAATGGAATTGCGAGCTATAGCACCGATCAAATCGATAACGGTACACTATTCCAGAGTTGACTTTCTAAAAAAAAAAAAGTTTTAAAGTTTTAAATATGTATATTTTTACGCCAAAACCGCATGGATTACCCTCAGGCCTAAGTTTTCAATAATAACATCGTGCACACAACCCGCATAAATACGCCGTCGAGCGCCATCATAACTATGCCAAACCTATGGGCGGCAGTGTAGGGAGAAGGATAAAGCCATGCAAGCCAATCAGAATCCTCAGGATCGACAAGAGAGAACCTAAAACCCCCTTTCTGCCAGTTGACACGGCAACATATAGCCGGCGTTTTCAGAAATCTCCACTTTGGCCGGAGTTTTTAGAAATAATCGTTTTCTGGGATAAAAACGGCGTTTTCGTGTAAATGACAGGCCAAAACGCAGGGAAATATCTGCGTTTTCCCTTCGTGTAAACGGGGCCTCAGAAGGCCTTCGTTTATCCCCCTGGAGCCGGATGGATTACTTTTGTGAAGGATGCATGCACATTTTTGGGACTTGAAGGAGTTGGACCCCATAACTTGACATTATAACTACTGAAAGATCTATGACATTTTCTAAAATAACTGAAAATGTGTTCGTCTGAAAAATGATTGACATATGCATCTCGAATGGCTTGAGGGTGAGTAAATCATGGGTTTAATATCATTTTTGGCCGAACTATCCCTTTAAGGTCGCACGCTGCAGATGTTAAAATTCCCACACAGCTAGAGTTGCCACCCTTCCCTTAAAATACGGAATCGTCCCGTATTTGAGAATAAAATAGCGCGTCCCGTTTTGAATCATTACGGGACAGGATTTGTCCCGTATTTTCGGATTTGTCTTCAATGCAGCATCTCATGCAAATCATCCCACCGGCATTCTGTGAAGACTCGTCCTATTCTGCCCCTGATTGGGTAATACTCGCTGCCATCGTTGGATTGATTGGTTTGTTTCAGGTTCACGGCCAATCAGAGTCAGAGGAGGGTGGGTCTCTTGGCAGAGAGTCGATTTGAAAGAATGGCGGAGGCTGCTCCTGATACATGATAGATACTCTAGCAATGAGTAATACATTTGTTACAGTATTTATTAATCTTTGTTCATGTTAGTTAATAGAAATAAAGCTGTTCATTGTTTGTTCATGTTAGTTCACAGTGCATTAACTAATATTAACAAGATTTTAATAAAGTATTAGTAAATGTGGAAATTAACATTAACAAAGATGAACAAATGCTGTTTATGTTAATTAATGTAGTTAACTAATGAACCTTATTGTAAAGTGTTACCAATTTGTTTATTGCGGTTAAAGGAACACTCCGACTTTTTGGGACTTTAGCCTATTCACCTTATCCCCCAGAGTTAGATAAATCCATACATACCTTTTTCATCTCCGTGTGTGCTATGAGTCTGTTTGACGTACCCACCGCTAGCCTAGCTTAGCACAAAGACTGGATGTAAATGGTTGCAGCTAGCATACTAATCCAAATATGTGACAAAATAACGCAAACATTTTCCTATTTACATGTTGTGATTTGTATAGTCACAGAGTGTACAAAAAACAAAGTCAAATGAGACACAGACATATTTTAACCGTATAAATACTGGGAACTATATTCTCTAAAGGCGAAGCACTGCTACTTGGGCGGAGTGATAACCGCAGCACCTGAGACGCACCGTGGTGAGGAGCAGAGAGTTCGTTCAGAGCGCGTCTCAGGTGCGCTGCGGTTATCACTCCGCCCTATATTCAGGGAATATAGTTCCCAGTATTTATACGGTTAAAATATGTCTGTGTTTCATATGACTTTGTTTTTTGCACACTCTGTGACTATATAAATCACAACATGTAGGCCTAAATAGGAAAATGTTTGTGTTATTTTGTCACTTATTTGGATTAGTATGCTAGCTGCAACCATTTACATCCAGTCTTTGTGCTAAGCTAGGCTAGCGGTGGGTGCGTCAAACAGACTTATAGCACGCACGGAGATGAAAAAGGTATGTATGGACTTATCTAACTCTGGGGGATACGTTGAATAGGCTAAAGTCCCAAAAAGTCGGAGTGTTCCTTTAAGGTGTACAGTCAGACATATAAGCATTATTTTAATAAGAGATAAGAGAGATATTTAATAATAAAAAATATAGTGCCCATGTGAAGCAAATAAACAACTTAACTAATTTAAATGATTGCATCCTTAAATAGGCTACTGTAGAATTAACAATAAAATAGATTAACTTACCAATAATAAACACATTTTTTTTGGTGTTTTACATGAATTTAGAAATGTTTGTAGATTGGTTATGTATTATGTGGTTTCACTGTTTGGATGGTGTTACTGTCTGCAAACAATGACACATATTTTATCCAAAATCTTCACGCTGATCTGATCTGTTTACGTCGCTTGCGCAGACATAAAGCGCCGGAATGCTCCAGAAGTGATCTCTCCCGGATGAGTTTGCGCGAGCTTACGTAAATGTATTTTTTTACATCAGTGTAAACATCCCGGATAAGCGCAAACTAGTACCATTTCTATTAGCCGTCCTACAATCTCTGTTCTGTGCATAGGTTCTGGTGTAAACAATGAGTGACGTACACGCGCGAGAGAGAGAACACTTCCGGCGCTCTACGGCGCTTGCGCAGACTAAGTAAACAGATCAGATGGACGTGGTTGTGTAAAAGAGGTAAAAACGATATAAATACTGTTAGTTTTATCACACAAACCGCTTGTTTCGTGTCTTAGGCCATCAATGTGCACTTACGATGGGGAATTTTTTTATTTGGACTTTTTTCTGCATGCTATTAGAGACAGTGCCTATATACCTGCATTATATGACTGACAGACAAGAACGGTTTGACCTAAAAATATCAAAACTTAAACTACTGCGGAGACAAAGACACCGACATCTTGGATGCACTTCAGGTAAGATAAAACAGACCAAAATTTAATTTCAAAGTGAACTATCCCTTTAAGTATCCCAGCATCCACTGGTTATGTGGAAAGGATCTTTTCCAGAATGTCCAACAAATGGAGTGACAGCAGGAACAGGTGCTCTGTGGAGCTCATAAGGAGTGAGGTCTTGATCACTCTCAACTTTGAGCAGTCCTGTTCAGAGTTTTACTGTATCTGTTTGAAAGACAAACAGCTTCTCAGTGCTGCACGGAGTGACAAGAAGTACACTTATAAAAGGAAGTAGGCATGCTCCAATACTGCACACTACTTGGGCCACAGATGTTATCATGTTCATGATGTTCATGGAAGATCCTTTGCAAGTCTCCTGCACTATATATATTTTTTCCAATAGACTTTTTTGAGTATGAAAGCATTTGTTTAATTTAAAGTTAATAAGTTATGGATCTGTTAATTTAATAAGTTAATAAAATATGGTTCACATCTCACAAGTTCCTCCAATCGCCTATTTTTGTGTGGTCTCACTGTCAAACTTTGTTGGCCTATATAGCCGCGTTTCCACCGGAACAATTTGTCCCAGGAACTTTTTTTGCCCCAGAGCGGTTGCTTTCTGCGTTTACACCGCGGTCTAAAGTACCGGGAAGATTATAAACTGCGCGTCTGCTCCTCCCAGTCTGCGACGGACAGTAATCAGTTTTAAGCGCCACATTTATAATAAGTATGGAGGAGATTCAAACTGTGCTGAGGTTGTGTTTGTGATGTATTGCGGACATTGAATGTGAGACGGCTGGGACGAACGTACAGAAAATTTCCTGTTACACAAATACGCTTAATAAAGCCTGAACCTCGTCGTCGGTCCAGCTGTGTTTTTTTATTTTTATTAAATTCCATATTTGCAGACAGACAACTCTTACTACATGAAGCCACGAACCGCAATAAATAAAATCAAAATTAAAATGCCGGTTAAATTAGAATGCTGCATGGAGTCCTCCAATCAAAATGCGGCGTGAACACAACCAATCAGCACGTTCAGCGCACAAGTCCCGCCCCCGAAAGTTCCTGAACTTTAAAAAAAGTACTACCTCGCCAGCAGGGACTTTCGGAGGGGGAAATATTTACCCAGAACTTCATTTAGACCCTGATCCTGCGGAGTAAACACACCGAGTGCCAGCCCAAAGTTCCTGGGGAAAGTTCCCGAGGTGGAAACGCGGCTTATGTTTGTTATCGTCATAGCTGTGTATTCAGCTATGACGATATGACTTGTGATATAGAGAGACTGAGTGCATCTGTTCACACTGATTTCAATAGCAGATATCTTTTTATAATGCCCGTATCAATCTCAATATTTTTATGAAAACATGTTTTAAGTTGTGATTTACCACCACTGGCACGTCATCGTACCTGTGGTCATCGTGGCCCCGAGGGGTGTCCCCCCCGCTGCGGCAGGCGTCCCTTATTTTTCTGTATTGAAGGTGGCAACCCTACACACAGCACACGAGTAACGAATTCCAGCACTTGAATATTTACATTGGAAAGGCTGAAACTTTCATGATGATGCAACACTGACCCATCAACTTGTTATTATTTAAAAATTGTTACTGGCCAACTGGCAATTGACACCGTTTCACTCAGCAACCCCGAATTTCAATTGTACTCGCGTTTGGGGCTTGGCGAGTGTTAATTTTAGTCCTTGTGTGTGTACACATACACTTTAGTTTAGGGTCCAATTTTCACAATTAACTAACTATTAACTACAATGTTAGTGCTTTATATGTAAGGGTGAGTGAGGCACAAACTAACACGGGGCTAGTTGTCACACATTTGTTTTAAATACTTCCACACATGCCAGCATGACGAAACTTAGTGTATTTGTAAAATTGCGGCAAAATTCTGAAATCTTTGGAAGATATCACTGAACATTTATTTAACCATAGCAAAAGTAAGTTTCTAATTTTTCATCTCTGTTTTTTTGTGTTTATTTAAAATGACACCAATCTGATATTTAAATCTTATATCTGTTTTGTAACAGTTGAGATAGTTCTTTAATGCTGATCTAACCAGCAGAAGACACTCAAAAAAATCTTTGATTTTTTATTATTAAAAATGCCATTATTTTATATTAAAAAAGTTTATAATAGTATTTTATTGACAAAATAATTTAGATTGTATTTTTCTTCTTAGATCAGAAAACATTTTATTTTTAAATATTAAAAATGCCATTATTTTATATAAAAAAAGTTAATAATAGTATTTTATTGATAGAATACTTTATATTATATTATTTATTTATTTATTTTTTAGATCAGAAAACATTTGAATCTGTCCTATGGTCATGTTACAATGTTGTCACATTTCACTTTCATTCTATCGGGGTAAATCAAGAAAAAAGTATACACTGTATTAATGAAAGAAAACCACATAATTGTACTAGATGTGAGTGAAATTAATGAGGGTAAAAATAAATACTCTTAACCCATAAGTAGTTTTACACAAACTGAGAAAGTCTAAAAGCGTTAGGGTGAGCCCCGCTCTCCCCTACTAACATAGTTGTTACATATATATATATATATATAACTATAACTATGGTAACACATTAGTTAAGGGTTCAATTCTCACTCTAGTAATATGGATGCTAATAAACAACTAGTTAACTTAATGTTTGGAACTATAGGCCTATCAATATGTTTTGTTAATCATTCTGGAAAGATGGCTTGTTGAAAAATATACTTCTTAATCTCTTGCAATTGGTAGATTTGATCTAATGCAATTGGTAGATTTGATCTAATTATTAACACATAATTGGACAAAATACATATACCGGTAAATGTGTATTTCACCAAGAATGTTTGCGAGTGAACAGGGCTTTTATTTTGGTATGACGATGTGACATCATACGGGTGCGCCACGCTCCTGCGTTTGTGATGCAGCTGAATGAAGCAATGTAAAAATGAATGAATGATTATTGAGCGTAACACTGCATTAATGAAGGTTATTTTGTGAGAAATACGCATCCACACGTGAGTAACAGAAAGGGTACTTATCATTTCGCTCCCTAAATCTTGAATCAGTTTATCGGACACGAATTCAGCACAAGATCTGTGATGGAGAAACGGAGCTTTTCGAAACTACGAGTCATTTGAATCTATAGCTTCGCAAAACGATTCCTTTGGTCGAATCACCGCTGACGAGACCAGCTGATCAAAACAGTGCAACTATAACGAGAATACAAACGTATATGACCACTTTTATAAACCATTAGCAAATGTTTCATGAAAGTGTATATTGTTGAATATAACATCTTTAAGTATCTAATATAAATCATGCCTAAATAATTTTTGTCTAATCAGTTGATGTAAGTCCATTAACTCTCAGTCTGACTGACTCCCTCACCAGTGCGCTGAACTACTGAACTAGAGCTGATTGAGACACACACACAGATTTACTGTAGATTTATTTTTCTTTCTGTTTATTAATCTTATTTTTAACATGACAAATTGTCCAAACACACAGGAAAACTCCTGGAGAAACATCTGAGATCCACGTGACACTATTATAAAGATGGCGTTTATTAAAGAGGAGAGTGAAGACATACAGATTGAAGAAGCTTTCATAGTGAAACATGAAGATACTGAGGAACAAACAGGTTAGTTTCATTCTCAAAGCTGAACTCAGTCATTTGATTATCATTGAAATGTCAGCCTCTACAGAAATTAATTATATTTTTGAAGAATGTCGTACAAGGGGCCATATGAGTTCTGTTTGACACGTTTGTTTAGATCACATGACCAGGTGTGTTTGACTTGGGCTGGATGTAACTGATCGGTGAGATTTATCTGCTGTGTGGTCATCAGAGCTTGAGTCCGCCGTCGCTGAACTCTGATGCCACATGTCACAGTGACAATTGAATACATCATAGATCATCTTTTTTTCGGCTTACAATAAGATGTAATTTCAATGATTTTCAGTGAAATAAGAAGCTTGTAGCAGAAAAATTAGTTTGTATGCTTCGTCTACAGGACTATAGTGTTGGAACCATTAAAGATGCAAGATTTCTGGTTTAAAAAAGGATAAGGATTGTATGTAAAGATTCACAGACCATAGAGAGGAAAATCCTTAAAGGGTAACTAAACCCCTGGTCAGAGCCTGACTCCACCCACTGGCAATATTTGAAAAATGCTGGAAAAGTGGGCAGAGCCCAACGGACGAACCGAGGGGCGGGGCTGAGCGGGTGATTGACAGACCCGCAGTGATTGACAGCTGCTGTCAGACTCGCTAAGATGGAGAGTGACTGGAGTGACGCAAGTAGCTTTACAACAGAGCGGTCATTTAAAGTCGAGGACTTTTCTCCCCCACCTTCCCCTGAAGTGGACGAATTGTCTGTGGACACAGAGCCAAAACCATATCAATTCGAGCCGCGAGCTCAGACTGCGGTGTCGCATCGCATAACTCCCGCATCGCGATCGGCATCCGACGATGCTAGCGAAGCAGCCGCGCAAGAGAGAATGGGGACAGTATCTGAGTGGATTATTATTACTATTGACCTACGTTAAGCATATTTTGCCGCTATGTGAAAAAAAATATCCAGCAAAACGCGCCGGCGGTTGTGGAGTCCATGCAGGAAGAGCAGCGTTTGGCACACAAGTGCATGTAAACACTGGCGCTAATTTCCAAGTCTGGTGGAGAGTTATACAGTCCAGCAGTGCCATTACACCTATACCAGCCTAACCACTGTACTAAATACAGATAAAGCTAATGCTAAAAATCTACACTATCCTAACTGATGCAATACTATGCTACTAACTATGCTTCTAACAACACTAACAACTATGCTAAATAACTAGCTAGGCTACACGAAATAATCTAAATAACTATATAAATGCTATGCTAACTAGATGCTAAAATACGCTATCCTGATCGTTTTCAATACTCGTCATTCCAATTTCCAACTCCTGACTCGCTACAGTGGTTTTGACGGAAGCCAGATGCTTTTATACCAGGGGCTGCCAGGGGCGTGGCAGAGTAGCGTCACAGAGTACCCTACGTCAGAGAGTACCCCTACTTCAGGAGATTCCGTTTAACCTGAAGAGGGCAGCACTCAGACGTTTTTACACCATATATTTTAAGATTAAAACACTTTATACTCAAATGTTAAAAAAAGTACTCGAATTAATGAACAACATTTATGAAGCTCCATTCTTACAGATCATTAACAAAAAAAACTTGGTTTAGTGTTTAGTTACCCTTTAAAGTGAACACCTCCGGATACATTTGCACAGCTCTCGTCCAAACTAGCGTTTTCAAGCGAAACGTCTGAAATTGCTAAAGTTAGCTTACTGCCCATGCATAAACATTCTGCAAGTTCAGAAGATGAAACCGAGAGAGCAGACAAAATAAAGTTATCACACTATTCTTCTGGCACTATCATTTTATTAGCAAAATATCTCACCATTCACAGGTCACACTCAAAATCACATGACAAGCGCAGTTGTCTTGTTTTGCCGCAGGACAGCAATTGCGAGTAAATTTTCAGTCATTTACATTTACGAGACGCTTTTATCCAAAGCGACTTACATTATATTTCAAGGTACACATTTTACATTCTTATCAATTCAATTCTTGCTTTCCCTGGGAATCGTACCCATAACCTTGGCATTGTGAGCGCCATTGCTCTACTGTTTGAGCTACATAAAAGCCCGTGAGTCATCTTTGCTGGAATGCAATATGAAGACTATATACAAAGGAACATTTCTCTTAACACTATGAAAGTATAAAGCAGGGACAGCAATGCCGGTATAACCAGAGATATCTATGGGTACAATATGCATCAAATGACTGAACATGCCTCATCGTTTTCACAGTCCACACTACAGCGTTTTCAAATTGATCCACTCAAAAACGCAAAAATGTGGATAGACAAAACGAAAACATATTAGTGTTCATGGTCCCAATATAGAGTGTTAACGTAACTGACTACGTTTACAAGCTGTCAATATTCGGATTTTGGCCGGGTTAAGGTCACTATTTGGGTTTTTGAAACAATCGGAATAACCCGTTTACATGCGTGAGCAGAGAGAGTTACTCCTGTATACATGGAATTTGTAATCAATTGGCAATATCCCGATGTAACCGGCGGCGCACGGTTAGCGTCTGGACGTACGGACAACCTTAAGACGCAATATGCGTCATTTCCGATTCTTCTTCCTGTATCCAAAGACAACAACAACAGCAGCAGCACGCGGATAATGAATAGTTCGGGGCAGATAGCGATCGGCTTTGTTTGCGCTTTGGTGCTGGTACTGACCCACCAGCAGCACTTGACACTACTGTGCTGCGTCTCACCATGTTTACCTCTACTTCTTGCTTACTTCCGATATACTGCATGCGGGTTTAGAAGTTCCTCTTTCTTTAAAAGACCAAGATTCCTTGCGAATAGAACATGCGCAGAACACAAATCAATGTTCCTTTTGATGGGAATACACGATACGCGTTTACATGACCAAATATTCGGGTTAGAAAAGGGGTAACCCAGGGATCATATTCGTGTTTTTAAAAAACGGAATATGAGCATATTCGGGCTTTTGCCGGTGTTTACATGGCCGTGCGCGACCGGGTTATTGTTAATATTCCGGTTTTGAACGGGTTATTGGCTGCTTGTAAACGTAGTCACTGAAGTAGTGTGGCAGTTAGGCTAATTAGATAATTGATAAATTAAGTGATGATTGAGCATTAGTGACACACCTGCTGTTAACAAGCAGAATCACTGAAAAAAAGAGGAACGACAAGAACAGAAAAAAAACAGAAAAGACAAGCAGAAACACTACCAATAGTTTATTAAAATCTTAACAAAAGGAATAAATGTATGCCTTATGATACATTTGTTTCGCAAGTTATTGCGATACTTTATGCAGGCATCCCAACCTGCAAAAAGTCATTTCAGGGAGGTATCCCAGGAATAAAATAAAAAAAGTACAGAAGTAATCAAGTACTCAAGCAAAATAAACGGGTTTAAAAAGATGAGTCTTAGGGACTTCTTGAAGCAGGCCAGTGTTGGCGAGTTTCTAATTGTCGATGGAAGAGCATTCCATAACCCTTGAGCTGAATTGGAAAATACTCGACCACCCATAGACTTCTATTTGAATGTAGGCTGCCGAAGAGTAAAAGAGTCGGAAGAACGTAGAGAACTAGTTGGAATTTAAGGGCTGACTAAGTTAATAAGGTATGCTGGAGCTGACCCATGAAGAGCTATATACTGCATGTTAAAATCAATGTTTTAAAATCAATATGTGCCTGTATTGGAAGCCAATGCAGTCTATAAAGAACCAGAGAAATATGCTGACGAGCAGTTGTGTAAGTCAGTAAGCGTGCGGCTGAATTTTGAAGTTTATTATTTGACTTATCAGGAAGACCAGAATAAAGGGAATTGCAGTAATCAAGCCTTGATGTAATAAAGCCATGGATAAGCCTAAAACGCAGCTTTCGCGACCATTTTAATATGGTCATCAAATGTTAGCTGTGAATCAAAAATAACAGCAGGATTACGCTCTAAAGATGACGGAGACACTAAATCAGAGTCAATAAACAGATTTAGATTATTAGATTTACGTAGAGCTGTTGGCGTATCAAGAAGTAAAAGTTTAGTTTTCGTCTCGTTAAGTTTAAAGTATTTTAGTTACATCCACAGTTTTATTTCGTCCAGACAAGTAGTAAGAGCAGTGATTGCAAGATTGGGATCAGGGTATGTGCTGACATAGATCTGTGTTTTGTCAGCATAGCAATGAAACCCCAAACCATACTTTCTAATGATGTCACACCAAGAGGTAATGCATATATGCTAAACAATATTGGCCCCAATACAGCACCTTGTGGGACACCCTGCTGAACTAGTGTTGGCTTAGATTTGTTATTCCCCAGACTTACGTGCTGAAAACGATCAGTGAGATAGGATGTAAACCATTCAAACACAAGACTAGAGTTGCCCAACCAATCACACAACCTTTCCAAAAGGATGGAATGAAAAACTGTGTAGAAAGTAGCACTTATGTCTAACAGGACTAAAATAATGCAAGCACCACAGTCAGCAAAAGTAAGAAGGTCATTCGTGACCCGGACAAGAGCAGTCCCAGTGCTGTGTCCTGATCTAAAACCAGACTGGAACGGTTCTAGTAAATTGTTTGTGGACAGATATTGCTGTCACTGGCCAACAAAAAATTAGAGAAGGAAGTGGAAAGCACATTTTTAAAATGAGACTCGCGTCGGTAGACAACCAAGATGAGCCAGAAGCAATGGAGCTGTAGATATTTTGGACTTTCTCACTTAAGTATTTGTGAAATTTGTTGCACATCTCAAAAGAAGGGCAGATGTTTTCATTTTGAGGTTTAAGAAGTTTGATGATTGTTTTAAAAAACATCATCGTATTAGCTGCACCTTCATTGATCATACGTGAATATTATGCCTCTCTGGTGGATTTTAGGGCAAGATGATACTCCGTCTGATGCCGTGCAAACATCAGTTTCATTATTGATTATTATTTTCCCCCCAATTATTTTATTGATTAGGGTAAGCGTACCCATTAAGCCCACCAAAATCTAAGTCTAGGTTTTTTTCATAGATATTGACATGGTTTATAAGAAAAATTATTTGTTAAAATGCAAGATTAATCTCACATTTGAAAATGTATTTATTAGTTGATGTACATTTTAGAATATAAAATTAAGATATTTTATTAATAAAGTCAGAAGTCTGGCATGGGCTTAATTGGTACTTTGGCACCATTTAAGCCCGCATGTGTTCCAAATAAGCCCACATCATGATTGATTTATACAATATAATTTTTTTAATTTTTTTAAAATAAGTAAAACATTGATATATTTATTCAGTGACAGGGAAGCATTAAAAAAATTAATTTAGCTAATGTTTGATTAGAGCCCTGGGTGTGATTGGTAGGTGTTAGTGGCTGGGGGTCCAGGCCGGTGGTCTGGAGCCTTCAGTCGGCTTGACTCTGGAGCATCTCAGGAGTCTAGCCGAGTTGCGGATCCATACTCTTGGCTTTCAGGGGGTATTCTAGTGGGCCCCCCACACCGGGAGTATGGAGCCTTAAGTTGGCTTTATTCTGGAGTTATGCCTGGTCAAAGCTGGAACTTTGACCGAGTGTATCCTGGGAAGGAACCCAAGTTGGGATTCCAGACTCAGGGGTTAGGGGGGGTCCACTAGTGGTCCTCCCATGTCCTAAGTATGGAGCCTTGAGTCGGCTTGGTTCCACATGAAGTCAAAATTCCACATGAAGTATCCAATTGATAGGTCATTAAACAATTTCTCTCACAAAGTTGATTAAACATTGTAATTTGAGGGATTCCTCATTGAAACACATAAGGTGGGCTTAAATGGTTCCACAGTCAGTAAAGGTGAAAAAAAGACAGTTTTCCTTTAAAAAATATAATATATGTTTACACAGACATGCAAGGAGCTTAAATATACTGTGGACAAAGCATCATAGTAATTTCCATTGTGCCCACATTAAGAAATGTTATGTTTTTTTCATTCAAGGTTAGCTTGTGTTGACTCTAATTTGCATGCGTTTTATGGCGCTGTACCATTTAAGCCCATCTTTAAAAAGTTAATTTATGAAAATAATCTTCCCAACAAAACAATTTATGATGTATTTATTTGTAAATTAATGTAAAATAAATCATTAAATAAATAAATAAAGTGTTTGTAGTTCACATGCTTAATTCTTCAGCAGTCTATCTTCCAGTAAGGCTAATGGTTTGACCTTGAGATTAGCTTTGAGCGCAAACTAATAAAATTCATCTTTCCATTTAAAGGAAAATTATATAAAATTATGAATTATTATTTGTTCATACACAAAAAACAATACATTTATCTCTTATTTGACATAATATCAATTTAGTTACCAAAAGAATGGCTGAAAATTGCAGAAATGTGTTGATTTCTGAAGGGTCCAGAAACACCAAAGTTTTTGGGTGTCTTTGTTTGAGGTCCCCTGAGACCGCATGCACATGAGTGGGGCTAACTTAACATTGCCAAATGTGTTTAACATGCAATAAAAAATGTCAGGTAAGTTACAAATCACTGGATTGGTTAAAATAAGGAGCAGCAAAAAATATGATTTTCTCTTTTTTATTTTAGACTTCAAAGTTGAAAGTGGGCTTAAAGGGTACATGGGCTTAATAGGTACACTTACCCTAGCTGATGCAGCACTAATATCAACAATAACCTCTGTTAACTTTTCCAATTGTGCAGTAAGTTGTGAAGAAATATAAGAAGCATCATCTAAATAACATCGATATAAAATCGATATAACAATGAAATCAAATAATAATGTCCCCCAGAGAAGGCATAAGGAGAAAATCAGAGGACCTAATACCGAGCCCTGTGGCACTCCATACTTGTTTCTGATGAGATGTCTGTTAATTTACACAAAGAAAATGGTAGCTGCTGGATAGATGGGACCTAAACCATGGTAGTGCTTGTCCACAAATGCCAACACTATTCTCAAACTATCGAAGAGAATGTCATGTTGTCGAAAGATCTAACAGCAAGTGAGATATACCTTTAATACGCACAGTTTCTATGCTACAATGGGATTCGGATTCTGACTAAAATACAATTTCAGGGCAAAACTGGACATAGTTGAGAGGACACTATTTTTCTAATATTTTATACATGAATAGGTGATTTGCCATCAGTCAATTTCCCTGGGTCAAGCTGTGTTTAATAAAGGGTTTGATAACTGGCAGGTTTTTGTCCTAAAGAATGTGAAGAGGTTACGATATTGAGAAGAGGTTCTGAGATGTCAGGTAACACCTCTTTTAGTATCTTAGTGCATATATTATACATGCTGTTGGTTTTTCTGCTTCATGTTGTTTTTCATGTCTCTTGCTTCGTGCCGTGTTAACTTGTATTCGTCTGTTTTTGCTTTAGACCTGATAGCGCTGAAAGAGGAGAGTCAAGAACTGAATAATATGGAAGTGAAAGATGAGAAACATGATTTCATGATCGGAGAAAAATCCACACTGACTGAAATGACTCGCTTAAAAAAAGGTGCCCGGAAGCCCAAATCTAACAGCTATTTCACCTGCAGTCACTGTGGAAGGAGTTTCAATCATAAACGAAACTTTGAAGTCCACGTGAGAATTCACACTGGAGAAAAGCCTTTCACATGCCAACAGTGTGGAAAAAGTTTCACTCAAAAACAAAACCTTAAAGTCCACATGAGAATTCACAATGGAGAGAAGCCTTTCACCTGCCAACAGTGCGGAAACAGTTATGCATATAAAGGAAACCTTAATGCCCACATGAGACTTCACACTGGAGAGAAGCCTTACACCTGCAATTACTGTGGGAAGTGTTTCACTCAAAATGGAAACCTCGAGGTTCACATGAGAATTCACACTGGAGAGAAGCCTTTCAAGTGTCCTCGGTGTGAGGAGAGTTTCAAATATCAAAGAGACCGGAAACGCCATTTGCAGACTCACTCTGGAAAGATATTGCATTGTTCTGAATGTGGCGAGATGTTTACGACAAGGAGACATTTTAAAAATCACCTGCGACTTCACTCTGGGGAAAGACAATTTAATTGTGATGATCAGTGTAATAAAAATAATGCTTTTGCCATCATCTCACTTACAGATACACCTAAAAAGTCATGTTGATGTGAGACCCTATTAGTGTTTATTGTGTGGAAAGTTTTAAATGGCTTTGCAATCTAAATTTGCACCAGCAAATATGTTTCTGTGTAAAATTAAGACCAAATCTGACTGTCTACCTTCATTACTGTTTATTTCTTAACCTCTTTATACTTTGTCTTGAGGCTTTTTATTTTATTTTGTACATATGGACCGCTGTGGCCAAGCATTACCACCTCCTTTACTATTGATTGATTGCTGTGATATATTAGTTAAACTTCTGTCTTTCTGTGAAATGACGATGTAAATGAAAGAATATAAATTAAACGACATAGACTGAAAAATTTGAAACCAGCACCTTCTTGTTTATTTTTTTTATAAAAATCCCCCCCCCCCCCCCCCCCCCCCCCCCCAGTAAGTTGTGAAGAAATATAAATCATCTAAATATCATCTAAACATCAATATAAAATCGATATAACAATGAAATCAAATAATAATGTCCCCCAGAGAAGGCATAAGGAGAAAATCAAGAGGACCTAATATTGAGCCCGGTGGCACTCCATACTTGTTTCTAATGAGATGTCTGTTCATTTACACAAAGAAAATGGTAGCTGCTGGATAGATGAGACCTAAACCATGGTAGTGCTTGTCCACAAATGCCAACACTATTCTCAAACTATCCAAGAGAGTGTCATGTTGTTGAAAGATCTAACAGCAAGTGAGATATACCTTTAATACGCACAGTTTCTATGCTACAATGGGATTCGGATTCTGACTGAAATACCATTTCAGAGCAAAACTGGACATAGTTGAGAGGACACTATTTTTCGAATATTTTAAAGCGGGAAAAAAGAATTCTGGGGGGCGCCCGTGCCTGGGTTACTTTTGAGGTCTGGTACAAATGTGACATACAAAGGTTATAGGCCCATATGTATGCAAGATTAATCATTATATGGCAATCTCGATTCAAACACGCAAGCGATCTTATTCCTAAATGACAATGATTATGCTATCTATTGAACTTTTGACATTACGATCACACCAGAATACCTAAACCTGCTTTTGCGCTGCTGCTAATCTTCATTCATTAATTTCACATGATTTTTACTTAATGAATTAATTAAAATGTAAAAAAAATGTAGCCTAATACTCATTTACAGTGATGGGAATAATGACGTTATAAATAAACGGCATTACTAATGGCGTTATCTTTTTCAGTAACGAGTAATCAAACAAATTACTGTTTCCCCCGTTACAATGGCGTTATTGTTACTGACAATAAAATGAGGCGTTACTATGATTGAGCTCACTGAAGCGGTTTTCATCCAAGTAGGCTCTCAGCCATAGGACCTACAAAGTTTTATCTCTGGTGTGTGTGTGTGTGTGTGTTTATAAGGCAGGTGTCCGAGCAATATATATTTCAGCATTAGAATAATCTCTGTAGCCTATTGGTATCATCTGCAATGTTTTAATTCATTTACATGGAACGTTTTGGGAACGTTCTCTTTAGGTTATAAAATAAAACCCGAAAATAACATGCAGGGAACGTTCCCAGAAAACATCTTTGTTTGACCGGTTGTAAACACGTGCGGCAAACACGCCTAGAATTTGGCTTAAAGCAGCACTAAAGTACTCTTCCTCTTCGATCGCCCTACAGGTTGGAAGCGGAATTATCCATTACCGCTGTTGTTAATAATTTAGCCTACCGCAGCTACTGTCGCACACACGCTCGCTGTTTATCCAGCGCCAGCTTTGAAATAAACAATGTCCACAGATAAGGTAGAGTGTTTTATGATTTTATGAAAGTATGATGTATTGTGACATCAGAAACGAAGAAAAACAAACAAAGCTATTGTAACGCTTGACGTAAATCAAGTCAAAATTGTAGTTTTCTTTTGTCTCATTCGAACTACGGAAACCCTACCGGATCTGGTAAACTTACATAGTGTGGTTATACCAGATATAGGGCCGCAAAGCGGAGGCAGAAGTGCCGTTCACCCTGTTACGACTTGATTTTGGAAACATTATTTAAAGGTGCCATGTATAATTGTCTGGCAAAAAAATCAAGTCATACTCCGCATTCCATACCAGATGGCGGCAGTATACCACCATAAAGTGAATTGGTCTACTCTAGAGTAACAGACGAGAAACGGCATAGTCTCTATGCTCCGCCCCTACCTTCACAACCATAGACATCATATAGATAGACGCCCTATCGACCGCTACTGCCTACTAGCGCGGTCGAGCTGTGGGTCCGCCATCTTAGACCGGTCACCCGCTCCACTCAGTGTAATCTGTATGGCAGGTGCAATGAGCTGTCAGCGCATTTAATTAATCATACTTGAACTGAATACCGAACTGATTTTCACGCGGGGTTTTTTTCTGCAAATGTCATTCATGTAGCTATGATACAGGACACATGGTTCGGCATATTTTAATATGCATAGTAGGCTTAACCGTAATATAATATTCTGATATAAGATATAAAGTGACCAGACGTCCAAAATCAAAATATGTGATGTAGGATATAAGGTATTTTATAAATCACACACTATAAATATGATAAAGAAGCAGAAACAGATAGTTGCAGTAAAGTAAGATATTTTAATAAGTTGAAGAAACAATAATGATTTGTGACACACACACACTCGATTTGCGCATCGCCGTCATGTGTGTATTACCAGGTAACGTTATTACATTGCTTCCTGATATCACGTGCGCAAACACAAATAACCTATATTTATATATGTATACTACAGGGCCGTTGAATGCTTGTATCTGATAACCGTGAAGCTCTTGTAATTATTACTTTACCCAACCTCTCCATGTCGAGTGATGCAGTAAACATCAGACAGCGCACGTGAACCGATCATCTCTACTATAGTAAAAAAACACGAACACTGTTGAAAGATACAGTAGGCAACAAATGACCTGTTCGCGCCACAAATTGTTCTCCTTCCTTAGCGACCGAGTCATTAAATGTGAAACAGCGGCTGCTGTCGTCAGCGAGCAGCACTCTTCAGACAACGAGGGCGCGCGCGCCGCGTTGATACCTCCGTTTCAGTTTCTCGAACCCGCGCAGTGCGGCGGTCAGAACACGGAGACCATTCTGCCCCTAGCTATGCGTGCGAAAGCATGGGGAGCGATCCCGGGCGTGTCAGAATGGGTGCTGAACGTTGTAAAACAGGGCTATGCGCTGCAGTTCGCTCGCCGTCCCCCGCGCTTTCGAGCCCGGACCGTGACGAGCGGTCCTTTTCTTATCTGATTTGATTTGTGCTTCAGAGCGCGTTTTTTCCCTGCAGCGGGTGGTGGTGGTAGGGGTGGTGGTGGTGGTGGTAGGGGTGGTGGTGGTGGTGGTGGTAGGGGTGGTGGTGGTAGGGGTCTCTTGCCAAGGGCTTCAGCCATCCTTCCGCTCTCTTCCCTGAATTGAAATGAAGTAATGGGCTGTACTTTCCACACGATTGACATCAGGTTCAAGTACGCCCACAAGCCGTGCGAGTTATTCGTGTATTGCAGGTTGGCTGGTGGTTATGTTGCCCGCATACCGCCTCCCATGGCCGAAACTGGTATTACCACACCTGTCGGGCCGTGGCTAGTAATGCTAATGCTAATTAAGGTTGATATCTCTGCAGCACTATAACTTGACATTTTTTTAATGACATCATTGCCCTTATTTCTTCTCATTCTTTTGATGCGTGTAGCTAATTTTTTGGATATTTTTACCTCAATTTTTACACATGGCACCTTTAAGGTAAAAAATAATCTTTAGTGCTGCTTTAAATAACCTCTGACTATGACGTTCTCTGTAGGTTATACAAATAATAATAAATATTACATTTTATTATTATTATTTATTTTTGGTACATTGTTCAGTATTATATTGAGAGCGCTTCTTGTTAAACTGTTTACTTTCGTGAGGAAGTAAATACCAAGTACTAAGTAGGCTACAGTATGTCTACCAGTTGTGAAGTTGTGTGACAGTTTTATCTTTTTAATTTGCGCTACAAAGAGTGTATGTATATTTTGTATTATTATTTATTCATTTTTGGTACATTTCTTAAGAAGCATAATTTATTTTTAGACTAATTGGTTTGCCAGTTGTGGTCTGTGCAATATTAAATATGATGGTTCTAAACAATCTATTGTGTTTTATTTTCTATAGTAATGATAATATTTAAAAATATAGCTGCAAGCAGCAATCACCGGGGCCAAGCGCAAGCAAGACGACAAGACGTGCCAAAGTGGCTGGGAGTGAGAGATCAACTGCAGCAAGGAGCAATTGAAGACATTTAAAGATGAATTTTGGCAAAATGGTTGAAAAATCACATGCATTAAAGGTAGGGTAGGTCAGAATTGTCTAAAAAAAACTTTTATTCAAATTTGTTTAAACTGTCTTTATATACCAATGAATAATTAAAATGTAAGTACTCTGATAAAAAGAGTATAAAAATCGAGTGACTCTAGACCGTTTAATCTTCATTAAACACAGCTCATTAATTCCATTCCCTCCCACCTAAAAACGGGTGCGCGACTGCGCGCACGTGGGCAGAGCCAGTAATAACGGCGGTAGTCATGGCGACGTCGAGTGACAGTCGTGCAAGCCAATCCTGTGATTCGTCCCGAATGGAAATAATGAGCTGTGTTTAATGAAGATTAAACGGTCTAGAGTCACTCGATTTTTATACTCTTTTTATCAGAGTACTTACATTTTAATTATGCATTGATATATATAGAAAGTTTAATCAAATTTGGTAAAAAGTTTTTATATAAATCCTACCTACCCTACCTTTAACTTAAAAATATGATTTAATAGATTTTCACTTTCGACCAATAGGTGGCGCAGTTACAAAACTGTTGTGATGTGGTCAGAGTGAAGTGACGACGACACATACAAAGTTTCGTGTCAATATGTCAAGGCATTGCAGATATAAAGCCTGAATAGTCATTTTGGCATTATGCCTCAACTTTGCATCTGCGGTATACGACCATGGTTTTGTCTATTGACACGAAATCCATAACTTTTACTTGGCACGGTCTGGAGATGACAAGATCCGATTTTGGTGAAAATCGGACAGTCGGTCTAGGAGGAGTTCGAAAAAGTACATTTTAAAAGGAAATAAAGATGGCGGACAGGAAGTTTGGCTGACTATGAAGAAATTGGTATCTATATTTTCAGCATAACCCAAGGAATCTATTGAGACCAGTGTCATTACTATAGGCAAATGTATGCAAAAGTTATTAGCATTTTGGGAAATTTTGTTACAACTTTTGACCAAAAGGTGGCGCTGTATCATAATCTTTTGAGTACCTTTAGGGCCTTGTACTGATGACCAATACTGAGTTTGGTTACGATACGTTCATGCGTTCATAAAATACAGCATTTTAGCACATAATTCAAAATGGCCGACAGCCAAAATGGCCGATATGGGAAAATTGGATATCAGTTAACTCAGCATGACGCCCTGAATCTAACGAGACCACTTTTGTGATTTTTGGACAAACCGTTCAGAAGTTAAAGGCAAAAACATAAATTCTTCATATCTCCGGACCAGTAGGTGGCGCTGCGCCGAAACGCAGCATGTAGCCTCAGGTCATGCTTGTGACGACATGTACTAAATTTGGTCTGAATCTGATAAAGCGTTGTGGAGATACAGCATTGAGCCTGTTTTCGCAAGCGCTACGTAAAATTTATTTGCGCGGTATTCGAGAACGGTAATTCGAATCAACTTGAATTCCATAACTTTTGGTCGACAATGTCTGGAGATGATCTGGTTCATTTTTCGTGAAATTCGGAGCAACGGCCTAGGAGGAGTTCGAAAAAGTAGGTTTTTCGGAAAATTCAAAATGGCGGGAAAACTATTATGACGGAAAATGACGTCATAGGGTGCAGTTGAATCATCACGAGCTCAGGAATCAGAGGAAAAAAGAATTTTGTTTCTAGCCCTTATGGTTCAAAAGTTATTAGCATAAACATGAGTGAAACTTTGGACAGTTGGTGGCGCTAGAGGGATTGATTTGGAGACTCCAAATTTGCTATGGTGATAGTTCAGACTGTCCTCTATATGTGTGCCAAATTTCATAACTTTCCCGCAAGCGGTTCTATGGGCTGCCATAGACTCCCAGTCGGAACAATGAAGAATAATAATAAATCTAGCTGCAAGCAGCAATCACCGGGGCCAAGCGCAAGCAAGACGACAAGACATGCCAAAGTGGCTGGGAGTGTGAGACCAACTGCAGCAAGGATCAATTGAAGACATTTAAAGATGAATTTTGGCAAAATGGTTGAAAAATCACATACAATAACTAAAAATATGATTATCACTTTCGACCAATAGGTGACGCAGCTACAAAACTGATGTGATGTGGTCAGAGTGAAGTGACAATGACACATACAAAGTTTGGTGTCAATATGTCGAGGCATTGCAGATATAAAGCCTGAATAGTCATTTTGGCATCATGCCTCAACTTTGCCACTGCGGTATACGAAAACTGTTTCGTCTATCGACACGAAATCCATAACTTTTACTCGGCACGGTCTGGAGATGACACGATCCGATTTTGGTGAAAATCGGACGTTCGGTCTAGGAGGAGTTCGAAAAAGTAGATTTTAAAAGAAAATAAAGATGGCGGACAGGAAGTTTGACTGACTATGGCAAAATTGGTATCTATGTTTTCAGCATAACCCAAGGAATCTTTTGAGATCAGTGTCATTACTATAGGCAAATTTATTCAAAAGTTATTAGCATTTTTGGAAATTTCATTATAACTTTTGACCAAAAGGTGGCGCTGTCTCATAATCTTTTGAGTACCTTTAGGGCCTTGAATTGATGACCCATACTGAGTTTCGTAACGATACGTTCATGCGTTCATAAAAGCATTTTAGCACATAATTAAAAATGGCCGACAGCCAAAATGTCAACTCAACATGACGCCCTGAATCTAACGAGACCACTTTTGTGATTTTTGGACAAACCGTTCAGAAACATAAATTCTTCATATCTCCGGACCAGTAGGTGGCGCTGCGCCAAAACGCAGCATGTAGCCTCAGGTTATGCTTGTGATGACATGTACCAAATTTGGTCTGAATCTGATAAAGCGTTGTGGAGATACAGCATTGAGCCTGTTTTTGTAAGTGCTACGTAAAAAAATTTTGCGCGGTATTCGAGAACGGTAATTCGAATCAACTTGATTTCCATAACTTTTTGTCGGCATAGTCTCGAGATGATCTGGTTCAATTTTCGTGAAATTCGGACCAACGACCTAGGAGGAGTTCGAAAAAGTAGGTTTTTCGGATATTTCAAAATGGCGGGAAAACTATTATGACGGGAAATGACGTCATAGGGTGCAGTCGAATCGTCATGAGCTCAGGAATCAGAGGAAAAAAGAATTTTGTTTTTAGCCCTTATGGTTCAAAAGTTATTAGCATAAACATGAGTGCAACTTTGGACAGTTGGTGGCGCTAGAGGGATTGATTTGGAGACTCCAAATTTGCTATGGTGATAGTTCAGACTGTCCTCTATATGTGTGCCATAACTTTCATAACTTTCCCGCAAGCGGTTCTATGGGCTGCCATAGACTCCCAGTCGGAACAATGAAGAATAATAATAATAGTAGGAACGGGAACAGAAACAATAGGTGCCTACGCACTTTCAGTGCTTGGCCCCTAATAATAGGAACGGGAACAGAAACAATAGGTGCCTACGCACTTTCAGTGCTTGGCCCCTAATAATATATTGAATTTAATAGGTGTCTCTCACATTGTCCCACAGCAACATTAAAATAATGTAGATTAGTGTACAATGTTTTATAATAATAATGTATTCTATTTAGTGTCCATTTCATTAATTTAACATATTTATTGGGGGCATCCAAATTATTTTACATATTTGAAAACATTTTTTAAAAAGTAACGCAATAGTTACTTTCCCTGGTAATTAGTTACTTTTATATTAAAGTTATAAAGTTACTATTTGTGAGAAGTATTAACTATAATAATTGTTTTAAAGTAACATGCCCAACACGGCTCATTTATAAAAATTTTGACAAATAAATATATAAACATTTTGTAAGAATCTCAAGTAAATTATTTATTATTGAGTCGTAGGAGAACTGTGATCCAGATTATCCTAAATCAAAAATTAATCTTAAAAGAATATATTACATCTGGAATCTACATTTACATTTATTCATTTAGCAGACGCTTTTATCCAAAGCGACTTACAAATGAGAAACAATAGAAGCAATTAAACTAGCAGTAGGACAACAGTATGTAAATGCTATAACCCTTCACAGTACAATCCAACGCATTTTTTTTTTTTTAAATAGAATAGATAAGAAAGTGTTGGTGTTAGTAGTACTGGATCAAGTGCTCAAGTGCTGCCGAAAAAGATACGTCTTCAGCAGTTTCTTAAAGATGGCTACAGACTCAGCAGCTCTGGCTGAGTTAGGCAGATCATTCCACCAGCAGGGAACAGTCATGGTGAAGGTCCGAGAGAGAGATTTTGTGCCTCTTTGAGATGGCACCACCAGACGCCGCTCACTTGCAGAGCGCAAGTTTCTGGATGGCACATAAGTCTGAATTAATGAGTTCAGGTACAGGGGAGCAGTGCCAGTGGTTGTTCTGTAGGCAAACGTCAGTGACTTGAATTTGATGCAAGCGGCAACCGGCAACCAGTGCAATTTCGTGAGGAGAGGAGTGACGTGTGCTCTCTTCGGTTCATTGAAGACCACTCTAGCTGGAGCATTCTGGATCAGTTGCAGAGGTTTGACAGTGCAAGCTGGGAGACCAGCCAGGAGAGCATTACAATAGTCCAGTCTGGAAAGAACAAGCGCCTGAACAAGGAGTTGTTTAGCATGCTCTGATAGGAAGAGCCTGATCCTTCTGATGTTGTACAAGGCAAATCTGCATGACCGGGCAGTGCTAGCGATGTGGTCTGTGAAATTCAATTGGTCATCAATTACAACTCCAAGGTTCCTGGCTGATCTTGGAGTTATGGATAACGAGCCTAGCTGAATGGTGAAGTTGTGATTAAGTGCTGGGTTAGCCGGGATTACAAGTAGCTCTGTCTTTGCAAGGTTTAGTTGAAGGTGGTGGTCCTTCATCCAGCCAGAAATGTCTGTCAGGCAGGCTGAGATGCGAGCGGCTACCGTCGGATCATCTGGTTGGAATGAGAGGTAGAGTTGTGTGTCATCAGCGTAGCAGTGGTAGGAAAAGCCGTGTTTCTGAATCACAGATCCTAGTGATGTCATGTAGATTGAGAAGAGAAGTGGTCCAAGCACTGAGCCCTGAGGCACACCAGTGGCTAGATGTTGGGTCTTAGACACCTCACCCCTCCACGACACCCTAAAGGACCTACCCGAGAGATAAGACTTGAACCACTGGAGTGCAGTTCCCGAGATGCCCTTCATCTTTAGGATTGACAGGAGGATCTGGTGGTTAACCGTGTCAAAGGCAGCAGATCCAGCAGAATGAGAACTGAGGACTTGGAAGCTGCCCTTGCCAATCTCAGAGCTTCAATTACTGAGAGCAGAGCAGTCTCAGTTGAGTGTCCGCTTTTGAAGCCAGACTGATTGTTGTCCAAGAGGTTGTTCTGCGTAAGAAAGGAGGAGATCTGGTTGAAAAAAACTCGTTCAAGTGTTTTTGCGACAAATCTAACTTATACTATAAGCACTGTTTCTAAAATTAAAATGAATAATCTGGCAGACTAAGATGTACACTTGTACAGACTAGGATGAAGTCTTTATGTGACAATTTTAATGCAGGATTCTGAAATATTTTTATTGTAAAGACGTGGCGCTTCTCATCCAGTGTGTGAAGTTCTGCAAACCCCTTTAGGGATGCCTACGGAGGAGGATTAGGGCCAAGCAATAATAAAAAAATAAAACCATCTCGAGATTAAAGGCATTATAATGTGAGATTAAACTCGTTAAATTTTTAGAAAAAAAGTCGAAATACAATCTTGAGAATAAACTTATTAAATAGAGAATAAAGTCAAAATAGTCGTGAGAATAAACTTATTGCATTTCGAGAATAAAGTCGTTGTGTTTCAAGAAAAAACTCGAGAAAAAAAGTTACATTTCGAGAGAGAAAAAGTCGAAATATAATCTAGAGAATAAACTCATTGGTCCTGTCCCAAATGGCACACTTCTTATGCACTTTCAGTCTTGTGACTTACAATGGCTGCCGCGTGCGCATGTCCGTTAAGTCCGTGAGACCGTAGGGTGTCCCATTTCTCATTTTAGCTCTCAGAAGAGTGCTCGCGAGCGCCCCCACTGCGGTCGATTTGCGCCCTCGATGCGCACTTAGCAGACTTCTTCCCGACAGTCAAAACGCCATTACGTCACGAAAGTGCGGACTCAGAGGAAGACTGCGAGTGTTTAGGGTGCCATTTGGGACAGGGCCATTAAATATCGAGAATAAAGTTGTTGTGTTTTGAGAATTTTTTTTTAATAATCGTGAGAATAAACTCATTAAATTTCGAGAATTAAGTCGTTGTATTTTGAGAAAAAAAGTCGAAATGAAATGTAGAGAATAACGCATTCGATCAGTGTTCCTTGCATAGCCTACTGATAGAGGACATGACAGAGTTGGATAACTTAGTCAAGCTATATTTCCGGTTACCGATATACTGGCTGATAAATCTAAACTTATATCATTTTTAAGAGCCTGATTACAAAAATAAAAGTTTCACAATTAAAAGCCACATCCCAAACACTTCAACATAAATCAAACTGTCACGGGTGAGAAATCACACAACAAGGTAGCTCAGTGCAATGGCCCCGGAGGGTGGATTTTATTAATCCTTTGAAGTGAAGGTGGTGGGGAAAAGCAGAGGTGCTCTGTGCGATCGTGCCTGGTGTTTCTACGGTGTCCGTGAAGAGGCGTCCAGGCGTGCGTGCTGCGGCCGTCGGTCACTCGCTGTCTTCTGCGTAACAAAGAGAGGGAACGTTAGTACCAGAGCGATCTGCATGAGACGTTAGTCTGCCTGAGTGAGAGCGGTGCTGGCTTCTTAAGCTCTGTGTTGACGAGCGGCAGCTGGGAGCGATCGGCCTGTGATGAGGACGTGCAGGTGTAGCGTGTTGGTTGCCAGGGCGACTCTGATGAGCCCAGAGACACTCGTCACATTCCCCCCCCCCCCTAAGCGTCGTTCTGGCCCTGGGAACGAATGGAGACAGTAGGGGTGAAACAAGGGGTGGGTGGGGAACGACCCCTGACAGACCTGCGTAAGCTGTCCACATCCGCGAGAGCCCATCTGCGTTGGCGTTGGCGGTCCCTGCACGATGACGAACCTCGAAGTGGAAGTCCTGGAGCGCGAGGAACCAGCGGGTCACCCTGGCATTGGTGTCCTTAGCCCGGGCCATCCACTGTAAGGGGGCATGGTCGGTTACCAGGGTGAACTTACGGCCGAGGAGGTAATACCGCAGCTCCAGGACTGCCCATCTGATGGCCAGGGCCTCTTTCTCAACGGCGGCATAGTTCTTCTCGGCCGGGGACAGCTTCTTGCTGATATAAATAATAGGATGCTCCTCACCTTCCTGGATTTGTGATAGAACGGCCCCGAGTCCGATGTCGGAGGCATCCGTCTGCAACAGGAAGGGGGAGCTAAAGTCGGGGGCGCGGAGCACTGGTGACGAGGTAAGGGCCGTCTTGAGCCAGGCGAAGGCCTCCTCGGCGGCTGTTGTCCACTGTATCTTTTCCGGCTGCCCCTTCCTGGTCAGGTCTGTCAGAGGGGCGGCTAAGGAGGAGAAGTTGGGGATAAAACAGCGATAGTACCCCGCCAACCCCAAGAAGGCTCGTACCTGGGTCTTCGTCTGGGGTTGGGAAGCGGTAAGTATGGCCTCTACCTTCTTTTCCTGTGGTCGGATGAGGCCACGGCCGACCTGGAAGCCCAGGTACTTCGCTTCGGAGAGCGCTAGGTGGCATTTTCGGGGGTTGGCGGTTAGTCCAGCCCGCCGGAGCTCCGAGAGCACCCTCCGCAGACGTTCCAAGTGTTCATCCCATGCCTCGGAGTGCACGACGACATCATCCAGGTATGCGGCTGCATAGGCTTGGTGAGGTCTCAGGAGGATATCCATCATACGCTGGAAGGTGGCGGGTGCTCCGTGCAGGCCGAAGGGAAGGGTCCGGTACTGCCAGTGTCCGCTGGAAGTGGAGAACGCTGTCTTCGGTTTGGCCGACGTGGTGAGTGGAACTTGCCAGTAACCTTTCGTCAGGTCGAGAGTAGAAATGTACCGGGCCCTCCCCAGCCGATCCAACAGCTCATCTACCCGAGGCATGGGATAGCCGTCGAACTCGGAAACTTCATTGAGACGGCGGAAGTCGTTGCAGAAGCGGAGGGTGCCATCCGGCTTGGGTACCATTACGATGGGGCTGGACCATGGGCTGCGTGACGGTTCGATTACCCCCAACTTCAGCATTTGCTGAATTTCCTCCTCAATAGCCTGCCGACGGGCTTCTGGGACTCGGTAGGGCCGTTGCCTGACGATCACTCCAGGGGGCGTCCTGATGTCATGCTGGATGACGTTGGTCTGCCCTGGCTGGGAGGAGAACACATCCTTAAACTGACTGACCAGGTGTTGCAGCTCTGTCTTTTGGGCAGCCGACAGATGGGGATTCATGTCGACGACCACGGGATCGGTGAGACTGAGGGCAGCTACCTGTTCGTTGGTCCCTTGCCATTTTTTCAGTAGGTTAATGTGATACAGTTGCTCCGCTCGTCTTCGTCCAGGCTGGCGTAGTCGGTAAGTTACTGGTCCAACCTTCTCCACTACCGTATAGGGACCCTGCCAGGACGCCAGGAACTTGCACGCAGAGGTGGGGACCAAGACCATCACCCTGTCTCCCGGCTGAAATTCCCGTGGTTGGGCTGTCCGATTGTAGTGGCGTTGTTGGGCCTGCTGTGCCTTGCTGAGGTGTTCCCGGACTAATGGCATGACCCGGTCGATCCTCTCCCTCATCTGCTTCACATGCTCGATGACCGTGCGGTGTGGTGCCGGCTGCTGCTCCCAAGCCTCCCGAGCGACATCCAGCAGCTCCCGCGGCTGGCGGCCAAACAGGAGCTCGAAGGGGGTGAAACCAGTTGAGGCCTGGGGTACTTCCCGGATTCCAAACAGGACGTAGGGGAGCATGAGGTCCCAGTCACGTCTGTCTTCGGCCGCTACTCTACGGAGCATCCGCTTGAGGGTCTGATTAAAGCGTTCTACAAGTCCGTCGGTCTGTGGGTGGTAGACAGTCGTCCTCAACTGTTTCACCCGCAGCAGGGTGCAGAGGTCTGCCATTAGCCGGGACATGAACGGTGTACCCTGGTCAGTCAGTATCTCGGAGGGGATGCCGACCCGGCTGGCCAACAGAAACAGCTCCTGGGCGATGGCCTTCGCTGTTGCTTTACGCAGGGGGACTGCTTCCGGATAGCGGGTGGCATAGTCGACGATGACAAGGATGTGTTCATAACCTCGGGCAGACTTAGGCAACGGCCCCACAAGATCCAATCCGATCCGCTCGAAGGGCACCTCAATGATGGGTAAAGGAATGAGCGGACTGGGGGGAGGAGATCTGGGCGCGGTGCGCTGACAGGTAGGATTTGCCCCCAGCAATGTTTCAGCCGATCGTCCTCCCGTTGTTCTTTGGCAAAAGAGCCCCCCTCACTGGCCTGACGGAAAACATCATAGAAAAGGTTAGTAGCTTGAGAGGGGGACTCACCATCTCTCCCGCTGTCCGAAGCTAGCAGTGCCGGCCGGCGGCGGGGTCTTCGTGGCTTCCTACGGTGACGACGGTTCCCTTCCTGGCTGGCGGGCTGGGCGGCGGCAGCGAGCAGGCGGTCGAACCCGGGCCAATCCCTGCCGAGGAGTAAAGGGACCGGAAGGTTCTCCATTATTCCAGCCTCCACAGGCCAACTGCCATGAGCTGCAGCGATGTTGATACGACGAGCTGGAACCTGTTGGGTATCTCCGTGCACACAAGTAATGGGTAGTAGACTCCTTTGGTTGGGACGTGGAGGGCACAGTCGAGCTTGAATGAGGGTGACCGCACTGCCCGAGTCCAGAAGCGCCCGTATGGGTTGGCCATTAACGGTGACGTCCGCTTCTGGGGCCGCAGGTGGGACGCGCTGATGTACGATGCACCCCGCCAGCCAGGTCCGCGGGGACGTGGTGGGGTCAGCGGTGGGCATTGGCTCATCCATCGGTGAGGGAACCGTCGGCCTGCCAACTGCGCGCGGGGTGCCCTCCGGCGTGCGTCGCTCTTGGACCACCCTCCGGGGAAATGGCGGCGCCCTCTCCCCAAACTCCCGATGTTGGACAGCGTCCGCCAGCTCGATCGCCTCGACTAGGTCCAGGACAGTGGCGGGATTCCTCATCCCGACAGCTTGGCGGTGGGCTCGGGGCAGAGCTCGTCGGAGGCGATCGACCACCACACGTTCCACTATCTGGGCGGCGGTGGGCTCTCCTTCCATTAACCAGTGTTGGGCCAAGCGGACGAGTTCGGCCGCCTGGGCTCGCGCTGGCACCCGGACTTTATATTCCCACTCGAAAAACTGTTGTGCAGCACAAATGGGGGAAAGTCCCAGTCGGGCAAGGATTTCCCGCTTCACCTCTCCATAATCACCAGCCCTTTCTGGGGGTAGCGAGAAGAACGCCCGTTGAGCCTCACCAGTGAGAAGGGGCGCCAGCGCTGAAGCCCAGTCGTTCGGATCCCATCCCTCGCGGTGAGCTGTGGATTCGAACATTTGGAGGTAGGCTTCCGCATCGTCAGATACTGTCATCTTCGGCAAGAGCCGGGCTGCTTGCATCCGAGCGTCAGGTGGTGGAACGTGCGGGGCCGCTTGGGCGCGGAGGGCGGCGAGTTCCGCCTCGGTCCCGCCCTGTCGAGTGGCCAGATGTTCCATAATCTGTTGCTGGCGGATGCTGACTTCAGTCAGGCGCTGCAACAGTTCATCCACTTCCATGGGGAGAGAGGACGCCGACCAGTGCTGGAGAAAGAGAACAGAATTTTTTTTTTATTTTTTTTTTTTTTTTTTTTAGTGCGGGTACATGCCAACACTTGTGTGTGATTTCTCATGCATTTGCCCGCATTCTCCACCAGATGTCACGGGTGAGAAATCACACAACAAGGTAGCTCAGTGCAATGGCCCCGGAGGGTGGATTTTATTAATCCTTTGAAGTGAAGGTGGTGGGGAAAAGCAGAGGTGCTCGGTGCGATCGTGCCTGGTGTTTCTACGGTGTCCGTGAAGAGGCGTCCAGGCGTGCGTGCTGCGGCCGTCGGTCACTCGCTGTCTTCTGCGTAACAAAGAGAGGGAACGTTAGTACCAGAGCGATCTGCATGAGACGTTAGTCTGCCTGAGTGAGAGCGGTGCTGGCTTCTTAAGCTCTGTGTTGACGAGCGGCAGCTGGGAGCGATCGGCCTGTGATGAGGACGTGCAGGTGTAGCGTGTTGGTTGCCAGGGCGACGCTGATGAGCCCAGAGACACTCGTCACAAAACATATACAGTACAAGTAGCCTATAGTGAACCAGTGTGAGATTTAAAATTAATTTTATACTCCTATGGCCAACTTTCCTTAAAAAAAAAAATCTATTGCCTTTCAAATAAATAAATAAAATAATTGGACAACATTACTTGCGTATAAAGAAACAAAAAGCATGTGCCATGGATAAATTAAATGGAATAGCATCCGCACAGACAATAATTAAATTATTTGAATCAAACCATGTTGTTGGTGAAAATTTTATTATTATAATACATGTTTTTGAAAAAGAAACAACTTACATGAATATTACTGTTGCAAATAACATCATTGCTGTTTGATCTGCGCTGAATCTGAAGAGCTGAATGAACACCGGAAAACAGAAGCACTTTGTTTACGGGTTTATTAACTTAATGAAACGTGAGATTAAACAGATGTTTATACAACATAAACATAATATTACAACTTATATCTGGACAAAATGACGTTGAATGCACAAGTGAACTTGAAGTGAGTTACGGTCTAGTCAGAATGTGTAACTCCTTTTTGTGGATGCGCTCTTCTCATAACACGCTGAAATGATAATTTCTCATTATAATGTCATGTATATGACAGTCCCAATCATAGATAATTAATGTTGTGCATAAATATGTGTTTTAATATAGTGATAATCCTTAACCAAACACATCCTATATGAGATAAATCAGATATACATACAAAACCCCCCCCATAATATTACCACTTACAATTGCACAAAACAAAAGGCTGTGAATGCACAAGCGAACTTATAGTTATGAAGGTGCAACTCCGCTCTTCCTGTAATAACGCTCCAAAAAGACACCATCCAACCTCACGTAGGTCCTCGTGTATGACTTGCGAGCTAGATCATCGCCATGCTCCACGTACCTCTTTGCCATCTGGACAAGCATCTTCCGGTGCTTTTCGATATGGAGGTCACACATGGTAATGATCCTGCTGTTGTTTCGAATGGCAATGTGGGGTGACAGCATACAGATGCATAAAATTAACTTTGCAAATGTCATGGCGTACAACCTGGGTAAGCCTTACGTCCGCATCCATGGGCAGGTGGTTGTGGTTGCTCTGGAAGTTGGCGGTTTTGCTCATGGAGTAGACGGAAAACAAGCTCCCTCCTGCAGTCCACACCGAGACCATAAGAGATCGACGGTTGGATCTCGTGAATGGATGTTACAAGCGACGTGGTAGGACACCTTTGCAATACCTTCGCTGTCCACCAGGTCAAACCACTGTTCATTCTTCTGACCAAACTTGGTTAATGTAATTTGCCATGTCAAGATCAGTATTAGCAGCCAACACGAACTGCATAAACAGTCTTCAACCTCTCAGAAAAATTCAGAAACACTGCATTGATGAGGCTGATGGCTTGGGCTTTAACCCTCTGGGGTCTGAGGTGTTTTCTGGGTCCTGGAGGTGTTCTGACATGCTCTGACATTTGTGCTTATTTCTGTGTTACTTGTGACATTTTCAAGTCTTATTACACTGCATTCAGCACAAACTCTGCTACAATAATATGTCAGCAGCATGTATATAAAATGTTGTAGTTTTGAGATAACAACATTTATGCGTGGTTTTGTGAAAATGACCAAAAAAAAGTCACTGAAAGAAGGTCATGAAACCCAAACTGATTATTTCTTCACAAGACTTTTGAAAATTGTATCACGTAGCCTAGAATATTTGCTCCAAAACTATGTGAAAATCATCCTGAATACTCATTCAGATAAGACAATATATTGATTTAAAATTTGTAAGACATGTCTTGTGTAAGAAAGCTTTATGCGAGTAGGCGTAAACCACAACATGAATATTGAGTGTTTTACACCTGAGAAAGACAAAGACCCTCCCAGAATTTGCCCTATTAGGAGCTCTCGGGCACTATCATTATGAGGAACCTTGCACAAAGAATGAGGAGAATTAAAAAAGAATTGCTTTTTGATTGTTTGGATTTATTTACAACACAACATAATCCAAAAATGCACAACAAATGGCAAAAAAGCACATTATTTAACACACTGAACTAAAGACGGAGACTTAACCAGTCACACACATTTGTGCCATTCTTGAAACATACTACATACCTGTCATTTCCAAGATGTTTGATTTTTCACTTTACCATGTTCTGCTCATGTTGAAGTCAGCAGGACTGGTACCCAAAAAAATAAAATAAAAAAAAGCTGTAAACATGCTGATATCAAGAGAAACTAGGGCTGCACGATTTTGGGAATAGCCTACATTTTAGATTTGTTCTGGTTAAAATTGCTTTTTAAAATGTACAAAATACACACACACACACACACATAAATATTCATAAATAATGAACACCAGGTTTGTTGTGCCAGGTAGGCTGCATAAAATAATAATAACAATAGTATAGCAAGCATCGTTAAAAAGGAACACTTCAGTAACACTACACTAGAGAAAAATATTGATTATCATATACTTCAAATGTTTACAACCGATATGACGTTATGAAATGAGATTGGAGTAAAACCATGAAGCCTATGTTTGGTGCGTTTTGCGGATCGGGCCGAATTTTTCTGATTTTTGTTGGGAAAGTCAGGGGAGAGACACACACTTCGATTAGACTGGATAAACACATGCAGCATCTTATTGTTAAGAAAATGAAACGAAATAAATGAATAAATCAAGCCTTTATTACAAAACACTAGGCTATATCATACAGCATTCTGAAAAATGTGCACCCCTAGTTCCTCCGTCTACGGCCCATGACGCGATGAGCATTTACTATAGCTACTTTAAAAAACGCGGGTCGGGTACAATATTTTCTTTCTTTTTTTTGCGGTCCGAGTTGCGGGCGGGTTAGTTGAAAACGTCGGTCGGGTGCGGGTTGTTTATACATTGACCCGCGCATCACTGCTGTGCACGCAGTGGTGCTCGGGCACGAGACATGAAGGCATCTGATTGGTTCTTTACATTCGCACCGAATGGCAGTGATTGGTCAGAGTTTTTACTGTCCTACAGCTGCTACAGAGGTCAGATTTTTTTCATTCCTTTTTCTGAACACATAATGTATTGACTACTATCAGAATGGAAGGACCATTTCACCCAGTATAAAAAAAATGTTTCTGAACAGGATTACCTACCCTAGCTTTAACACAGGCGCGCATGCACGTGTTTCGTTGTCACGGCTACATAAACAAATTTCCGCATACAGGAAGACAGATGTTATGGTAATATTTTACATGTATTTTAATCACAAAAACGAACGTTTGCATCAAGTGAAAGCATCAAGCACATTAGCTACCTACATAATAAGCTGTTTTAAATTTAAAATGTTCAATGCTTTATCGCGCTGATGTGGGCTTGGGTATCCATCCTCTATTTCAAACACACTGACTCAAACACAGCGCGTGCAGAGAACTTTCACTGAAGCATCGAGCAACAGTTCGACTGCAATGTGAAGTTTATGCAACAATAACACCAATTAATATAATTCAGAATTATTTCTTACCTTAAAATCTTTCTTGTCTTGAAATCGCGTTCTTCTTCTTCTGATGTAAATCCAAAGTAATCTCACAGCGTGTCTTCCAAACTCGACGAACAGCAGAGGATTGATGAAGTTCGGTGCATTGTTTTTGAGGTAATGAGCGCGTTCGCGTGCACGATTTGCATATCAATATATTTTGCGCGTGTGGGTGTGGTCTCATTCAAACTGATGAGCAAGGGTTTGAGAAACTGGATATCTTGTTGGTTTTATACAAATGACTTTAACAGAGAATATTTGTTTTCGTTTTGAATCAGATCATTTAAAACTACACACTTAAATGTTTATTAAGATATAGCTCATAAATGTGTGACAAGTATTCGCTGAGTTTTGTTTATGTTTAGAGACGTCCTCAAGAAAGAAAAAGTTCACGAGACGGAGAGGCAGAAAGCACACCCTGTTTAATTTCTTTAATTTACAAAAGCACAACGTTTTGTTTTGATTGTAAGTGGACAATCATTGTCCTTGATGTCAATAATTTTGACTTTATTGAGAATTTGGGGGCAACACTGTGTCTCTACTTATGTAACTTTAAATAGTTGTAACTTAAAAGATATTTGAGGAATAGAAAAGATGCCCAAGGGTGTGGAAGGTTTATTTGAGGCTGAAAATATGGTATATGAGAGACTGAAATGTCCAAAATGCTCTAAACATCTAGTAGAGGTGGTATTATTTATTTAAAAGTATCTGGCCTGTTGTAGAATAATAACTACAAAATTAACTAAATTAATTGTGTGTGTGTGTGTGTGTGTGTCTGTCTGGGGTGGGTGGGAGGGTTTACTGACTTGATGAGATAGTTACTGTTGTGTTAAAGAAAACAGTAGTTTTTGTTATTTTGTTTTTATTTTTGTTATTTTGTTGAATTTTTGTGTTTTTAAGTTTGTTTGGAATAAAGTTATTTTTTAAATGTAAATTCTCTTTTCCTCTACTCTCTTTAAGGACTTCTGGTCTATGGTATATTGGCTGATATGAGATTGTCACAGTGTCTGGTGGTTCCCTGGGTTTAACACTAGAGGTCTCAGTTTTCACGGTGTCTAGGCATTTTCACTACATTTCCCATAATCCTGTCTGTCACTGATTGTTCATTTCCTTCAGCTGTTTCTCGTCACCTTGTTTGCACTTATATATACCCTGTCTGTTTCAGTGTTTGTCACGGAGTCCTTGTTTAATGTCCCCACACTTCCGTTCCTGTTAATGTCTTGTGTCTTTGGATTGATTACATGGTATTTGACCCCTGCCTGGACTGATCGTGAGTACGGATTCCCCTAATAAATATTGCATTTGGATCTCTCTCTCCTGTGTGTGTTCCGTGACAGAAGGACTCCGTCACCTAAGAGATCCAGCATGATGGGGTACCGTATCCTCCCTCCTACCACGGAGAAAGAAAGGATGGGGCGTGTCCAAAATTTGATGAGCTTTCGTCAGCAGGGCCTGCCGGTGGGTTGCATAGCTCAGTCATTTTGGACGCTCTCGAGGGGAATGGGATATAATGAGGCAGCATTAAAAGGAATTTTTAATACCTGTCTTGGTGACCCATTGCCGGGGTGGGAAATGAAGGGTCTGGAAGTCTTGGACTTTTGGGGTTTTACCAGATACCTTGAGCATCGGAGTCAGTGGGATACAGCTGTCATGTCTGGGTCTCCTGAAAAGATGACCAACACACCTGAGCCGGTGAGTGGCACTGATCGGCTATTAAGAGCGTTTAGCTCGGATCCGGGAGATGCCATTCAGACCTTCAGTGTCTGCTGTTCTAGAGCCGGAGCCAGTGTCTACTGTTCCAGAGCCGGACTCAGTGTCTGTTGTTCCAGAGCTGGAGCCAGGGTCTGCTGTTCCAGAGCCAGAGCCAGAGCCAGTGTCTGTTGTTCCAGAGCCGGAGCCAGTGTCTGTTGTTCCAGAGCCGGAGCCAGTGTCTGTTGTTCCAGAGCCGGAGCCAGTGTCTGTTGTTCCAGAGCCGGAGGCAGTGTCTGTTGTTCCAGAGCCGGAGCCAGTGTCTGTTGTTCCAGAGCCGGAGCCAGTGTCTGTTGTTCCAGAGCCGGAGCCAGTGTCTGTTGTTCCAGAGCCAGTGTCTGCTGTTCCAGAGCCGGAGCCAGTGTCTGTTGTTCCAGAGCCAGTGTCTGCTGTTCCAGAGCCGGAGCCAGTGTCTGCTGTTCCAGAGCCGGAGCCAGTGTCTGCTGTTCCAGAGCCGGAGCCAGTGTCTGCGGTTCCAGAGCCGGAGCCAGTGTCTACTGTTCCAGAGCCGGAGCCAGTGTCTGTTCCTGAGTCGGGTCTGGTGGTTCCGATTCCGGTGGTCCGGAGACGGAAGAGGAGAAGGACCTCTTCAACGGACCGTCCGGTGGTTCCTAACCCAGAGACCATCCCAGAGGTGACTGCCATCCCTGACGCGCCGGTTAGGCATGCTGCTCTGCCGGCCCCGCCCGAGCTGCTCGCCCTGCCGGCCCCACTGCTGCTCGCCCTGCCGGCCCCGCCCGAGCTGCTGCTCGCCCTGCCGGCCCCGCCCGAGCTGCTGCTCGCCCTGCCGGCCCCACACGAGCTGCTGCTCGCCCTGCCGGCCCCGCCCGAGCTGCTGCTCGCCCTGCCGGCCCCGCCCGAGCTGCTGCTCGCCCTGCCGGCCCCGCCCGAGCTGCTGCTCGCCCTGCCGGCCCCGCCCGAGCTGCTGCTCGCCCTGCCGGCCCCGATCCAGCATCACGTCACGCCCGCCGAGCCTGAGCTTCACGTCACGCCTGCCGAGCCTGAGCTTCACGTCACGCCTGCCGAGCCTGTTCCTGAGCCGGTGCCCGTGTCTGTTCCTGAGCCGGTACCCGTGTCTGTTCCTGAGCCGATGCCCGTGTCTGTTCCTGAGCCGGTGCCCGTGTCTTGCTTGCACTTGTGTATATATACCCTGTCTGTTTCAGTGTTTGTCACGGAGTCCTTGTTTAATGTCCCCACACTTCCGTTCCTGTTAATGTCTTGTGTCTTTGGATTGATTACATGGTATTTGACCCCTGCCTGGACTGATCGTGAGTACGGATTCCCCTAATAAATATTGCATTTGGATCTCTCTCTCCTGTGTGTGTTCCGTGACAGAGATTTAAGTTCTAACCCTTCAACAATCAGTTCAACTTGAAATAAACAATACAAGATACTACCCTCAAGAATAAATAAAAAAATTCCAATCAGAAGATAATTAAATAAAATTTACTTTTGAAGAAACTCCCTTAGAGCGTGGCCCTAAGTGCTGTTGGGTAGTGCATGCTGAAGATGTAGTAAGACATAAACATGCAGACCAGTGCATCTGTGAAGCTTGTCATGTTTTCCATTATCACCACCTGGTCCGCTGCCACCATGAAAGCTGCTGCAGACATTGGACTCTCCCCTGTGAAAAAAAAAAAGTTAATAATATTATCAGAGTCATACAGGAAAATCCATCAATTTAAATGTCACTACTTGATTTTACCACACACAAATTGTGTTCCCTCTCACTTACCGCATACAATAATGCAGTGCTTCTCAATTATTTTCTGTTACGCCCCCCCCCAGGAAGAAGTAAACATTTCGCGCCCCCCAACTCTCCGCCTCGACTGTAAATAGTATAATTTGTCTATAAAATTGTTATAAGTACACCTCTGCATAACATTGTATCCTTATTAACATTAAAGAAAACAAAAAAGAAAAAAGAAAGAAATATAGATCAACTTAAAACAAAGAATAACTTTATTAACATTGTTTTTTAGTCTGTAACAAAGAAAGGCTTAAAGTGCATCAATTTGCCAGAAATTAAAATATATAATCAATAAATAAATTTAAAAAAATCAAATTGATCAGCAACATTAACTCTCAAACACTTTGACCTATAAAACAAAAATAAATAAAACCATTTTTGAAAATAAAATTAAATGTAATCAATAAATAATAATACATTCAAATTGATCAGCAACATTAACTCAGGAACACAGTAGCATTCACAAAGCGAGACGATTGTTGGCAATATTCGGCACGTTTTCGCTGAAAAAACTCAAGTGGCTTATCTAAAAATAAGTGGCTTAGCGTGATTGGGGTGTAATGTCTTTAAGTGACGCCTTAATTTATTTGGCTTCATGCTGTCCGCTGCCAATATTTTTAGACACAGTAAACATACTGGTCTTTCTTCGTCTCCCACCGTAGTCACGGTGAAGCCAAGCGCAATATACGCTTCGTCATATTTCCTCGTCTTAGCTTTCGGGAGACTTACGTTTGTCTCGTTATCTCCGTCTCTCTCCGCCTTTCTTTTCATCCCTGTTAAATATTTTTCCATGTTGTTTGTTATCTACACTTCATATCTCCTGCTCTGTACTCTTGTTCGGTGCAAAAAATAACCACTTCCTGAAAAAGCATGTTCTTCGGGGTCTCGCGCGCCCCCCCTGGCATCGCTCCGAGCCCCCCTAGGGGGTCGCGCCCCACTATTTGAGAAGCACTGCAATAATGCATGGTGTGGGTGGCAGGTGTTCTGTCTGAACCTCAGCTGCAATGCAAGTTTTGTCGACCATGTGGAACATTCTTGCATTATCATCTTTGAAGTGTAAAAGTAGCATCAACACTGCTCCAGAGGGTCCACCACCAGCTTGAATTTCTGCTCTCTGTTTTGAAGCTATGCTTGACTTCTCAAGTGGAAGAGATTGCAATTAGTCTAGAACTCTAGCAAATTTAGCTGCCATGGCCTCCTCAAATGCCTCATTGATGTGAAAGAGAAAGAGCTGGAGTTCATGTAGGATTGAAGGAGCTGATGATTGTTTTCCAGACCCTTGCAAACATTTTTGAAGTTTTGTGTCCTGCTCACACATTGTTTGAAGTATGAGTGTTTGCTCTCAAACCTCATTGTCCACAAGCGAATGAGAGGGCCAAACCTCATGATCAGCAATGGATAGTGTAGGAGACAGTGATGCTTTGGTTTCAGTTTTTCAGAGGGAAACAGATGCTTCCTTGTTTCAAGATATTCTTGAATGTGGACCTAAAGGAAACTAACTTGGACAGCAGATATTTTGGGGGAACAGACTAACCCAATCCCGATACTTGTCCCCAGAGGAACTGTGCCGAACGTGGAGACTCCATTTTTTGTCCCCGGCCCCCTTTCCTTCTCGGAAGTCTGCCTTTCCTCCTTTGTTTGTCCCTGCCTGGGGGGCTTCCGGGCTCGCCTGATCAATCCTCTCCTCTTCCAGGAGCCACCCTGGGGTACCCCCCAACTCCTGCACCTCCATGGGCTCTGGAGCTTCCTCTCTTGCTTCTGGGGCCTTCCGACCCTAAACTGGGGTCAGGGCATCCATTCCACTGCCCTGTCCTTTTTTATGCCCAATCCCTCCTTTAGGCTTCCTTTTTCCTCTTTCCCCCACTCTGGGCTATCCCCCAACTCCAAAACCTCCTGGGAGGCATGTTCCCTGGGTCCTATTTCTGGAGCCTGGGTCTGGGCGGCTAGGCTTGACTGGGACTGCCGGCTTGCCACTTTCCGGCGCCCTTCTGGGACCGATGATGTCTCTCCCCCACTTGCTTGTGCGCCCTGCCTTTGGATTCTAACTTTTGGGGAGGGAGGACCGGCACGCCCCTCCTGTAGCGCCCCGACCTCTGACGCTTGATTCGTTCCTGCTCCCACCTCCCCCCGAGCATGTGTCATCAGGCGGGAAATAGCCTACATTTTGGCGGGCCCACTTTATGGCTATGTCCAGTGCCTCCCTCCAGCGTTCCTTGGAAGCATGTGCAACCGCCCCTCTGGCCGAATCTAGGGCCTGATGATAATGATCCCCTAAGATGTCAATGCCCGTATTTAACCAATTCTTAGCATTCCCAAAGATCAGCCATTCTGTGGCGACCTTTGGGAAAGCAGGCTGGATTCCCGAAGAAATCTGGTGGGCCATTCTCTCCAGCCTGGCTGGTGGGCTGTCCCTATCTGGAGCTACTTGCATCTCCGTCACATGGTGGTAAGCCCTAACAAACTTGTACAATACCCTAATCAGGGCCTTGAACTCTTGATCCTCCATTTCAATTCTCCAAAACTCCGAAACACTCTCTCTTCATTCACTCGGTTTTCTGCCTGAACAAACAAAAAGACCAGTCAAATATATAAGCTTATATATAGGACAATATGAGTCATACAGAAGGATAATATGCATGTTATACAATTGTGCAATGTCAATGTCACATTTATTTATATAGCACATTTCCAAGGCCAGGGCCTACCAAAGTACTTCACAGTAAAAATACACAAAAATATTAGTCACAGACTGATACAATAAAAACAATAAAATAACAAAATACTAAGAATAAAGGTACACATACAATACAACATTCATCAAGGCGGCTCCCCTGTGCCAAAAGCTACTTCAAACAAATGACTCTTAAGCAATGATTTAAAAGTGGACAGGCTACTAGCAGTCCGCACAGCTACAGGCAGTGAGTTCCAGAGAGTGGGAGCTGCCACTGAGAAGGCTCGATCACCATTGGATCTCAGTTTCGATCTAGGAACCTCCAGGACCATCAGACTGGCTGAACGGATACATTTAACGGATACATTTAAAAACAAATAAAATAACCTTAAAATCAATCCCATACTTTACTGGAAGCCAGTTAAGCAATGCGAGCACTGGAGTAATGTGCTCCCGCTTCTTCCTGCCGCTTAAAAGACGAGCTGCTGCATTCTGTACAAGCTGCAGACGATAGAGCTCAGACTTCCCAATGCCTGTATACAAGGAATTACAGTAATCCAGGCGAGAGGTAATAAAAACATGAATAACTTTTTCCAGGTCAGCTTGTCTCAGATACGGTTTGACTTTAGCTATCAGTCTAAGCTGAAAATAGCTAGCCTTAAACACAGCACTGACCTGCTTATCCAGTTTAAAAGAACTGTCAACAATCACTCCAAGATTCCTGGCATGGGATCTTAAGTGAGGTGCTAGTTGGCCAAGGGAGCTGGTAAGAACCTGAACCAACTCTGGACGACCAAACAAGACAACCTCAGTTTTATTCTCATTAAGTTTGAAAAAGTTTAGGTCCATCCATGTCTTAATATCGCTCATGCAGTTTATCACGGCCTGCAAAGATTCTTTAGCTGGAACCTTTAGCGGTAGATACACCTGCACATCATCAGCGAAGCAGTGGAAGGAGATGCCATGCTTCCTGAAAAATGGATCCCAATAGTAGCATATACAGGGTGAATAGGAGTGGACCCAGAACTGACCCCTGCGGTACCCCACAGGTAAGAGGGGCCACTGAGGAGGAAAACTGTCCCATTTGTACAGAAATTGAACTGTCGACTCAAACCACTTTAGGACAGTGCCTTTTAAGCCAACACAGTGCTCTAAGCACCACAGAAGAATTTTATGATCAACTGTGTCGAAGGCTGCAGTCAAATCAAGCAGAATTAGAATGGCACAATTGCCAGTATCAAGGTGTAAGAACAGATCATTAAAAACTTTTAATAGAGCAGTCTCCGTGCTGTGACGAGACCTAAAACCAGACTGAAACTGTTCACAAACATCAGCTGTTTTTAAAAATTCTTGGACCTGAATTAACACAGCTCTTTCTAAAACCTTTGAAATAAAAGGGAGCTTAGAAATGGGTCTAAAATTAGACAAAACCAGAGGGTCTAAGTTCTTCTTCTTCAGAAGAGGCTGAACTATGGCATGTTTAAAGGAGGATGGAACGCAGCCAGAACTAAGACACAAATTGATACATTTCAAAATAAAAGACTCCACTGAACAGAAGACCTCCTTAAACAGACATGATGGAATACTATCTGTTTGACAGTTAGCAGGGCGTGAATGTGCAACTATCTCATTCAGTTCAGAGAGAGAGACTGGTTCAAAGCTGTCAAAGACAGCTGTGCTTGCTAGAGGAGCTGAGGGGACCTGAGCAGACCGAGAGAGTGGGATTCTAATAGCAGAGATCTTATCTGTAAAAAAACTGCAGAAAATCCTCAAACAAGCTAGAAGAAGGCTCCATACAGACAGCATCACCAGAGTTCACCAGTGAATCAAATACATTAAAAAGAACCTGAGGCTTATGAGCATTTTTTGACACAAGTGAGGAGAAATATTCAGTTTTTGCAGTTTTTACAGCCTGCTGATAATTAATAAGACTGTCCTGAAGGAGTTCCCTAGAAATTTGAAGATTGTCCGTGGACTCATTCAGCCAGGGCTCCTTCTGTGGCTTTATGCGCTTTAAAGTCATGGGTGCAATCGAATCTAAAATCTTAGTACAGAGAGAATCAAACATTGCTATGCATTCATCCACACTACGGTAATTAAGATCATCCAGAGAGTATAAAAAAAGAGTCTTTAAAAATAGCACAAAACAACTGTGGAGTTCCAGAATTAAAAACACGAAGACGGCGCAGAGGAGCTGCAGAGAGTGAGCAGGCACAGAAATGGAAAATAAAACAGGTAAATGGTCAGATAAAAGTGTGTGGCCGATCTCAGTTATCTGTATGTCCAGCCCATATGACAGCACAAGATCCAAAATATGACCCTTTTCATGCGTGGGCTCCCGAACAGACTGCATAAGGTTAAAAGAGTCAATTACATTCATAAAGTCTTTGACCAGAGGTCTGTTCTCACAACACACATGTATATTAAAATCGGCAACAATCAAAAAGTGGTCATATTTAAGAGTGACACCCGATACAAAGTCTGCAAAGTCCCGAACAAAGTCTTTGTTGAATTTTGGTGGCCGATAGACCACCGCACAGAGAAGAGTTTCCGAAAGCTTTACCTCAAAGAGTTGCAACTGAAAGCTGGAGTAGCCTGCAGTTGAAGATTGTTGACAGCATAAAGTAGATTTAAAAATGGATGTCAGTCCTCCACCTTTACCGGTAATACGAGGAGAGTTGAAGTAGTTGCATCCAGGGGGAAGAAGCTCCGATAAAGGAGCAAGATCACCTTCACGGAGCCAGGTTTCCGTCAGGAACATAAAATCCAAATTACGTGCGATAAAGAGATCGTTCAGTAAAAACGTTTTGTGTGTGACAGATCTCACATTCAGCAGAGCCAGATTTAAAATAAGAGTGTCAGATGCAGACAGGACATGCTTCAGGGAGGACATGCGAAGGTCGCCCAAGCACACGACCCGGACACCCCCGCGTTTACCACGTCTTCTGCACCGTCTCTTGGAAGCATGATAGAGAGGAGGGCGCCTCAGGAAGGCCGGTATTTCCTCAAGGCATGGAGGTGGAGGTGAGCTTTTCAGCAGGTCAGGTTTAAACTGATTGCTGAAGACTCCAATCTCAAGCAGAGTTTGGCGATCATAGGTGAGAAACGATAGTACGCCTTGGCAACATAGGTAAAATAATAATAAATATAAAACAAAGACAGAGTGGAGTGACAGACGGCCAGCCAAACATCTCTGCGCCATCTTGTCAGATTGTAGATTGTGAAGGGCACATTCACTTCCTGATCGCCACAACATCACTGTCATTTGGTATACTCACCTCTATTGGCATGTAGGCTTTTTTCTCCTTCAATGCAGACCTTCTGGCCTGGCATTCAGGGCACTGCGCTATCTACAAGGTTTAATGTTTTGTGTTAAGTAATGTAGTGCTTTGGGTTTAAAATAATATGCCAAAAATAATTAAGCTGGAATAAAACTCACCCATTTGCGGATGTCCTCTTCCAATCCAGGCCAGTAGAATCTGGTGCTGATGGCGTCAAGAGTTTTCTCCATGCCACAATGACCCCCCTGATTACTGGCATGAAGGCTAACAAAAACATAATAAGCCTCCTCTGGTGACGTGACCACTTTTGCCAAATGTTCGCCTCGCTTACACCTCTGGCATACATAATGAAGCACGCCATCTAATGTGGATAACACAAAGGCTCAGGTAACTTCCTGTGCTTGTGCCACTAAAAACAATTTCCTTAACTGGCAACTTAACGATTTTAACAAGGATGCATCTCCTAAATTATTAGCACCTTGGCAATTATTAGACAGCTGATTTGAAGACAAGCAACTTGTCAAGGTTTGCTAGGCCTTTTTGAGCAAACTACCACTTTTTGTAGGATTGTAACATGTCATTAAAGTGTAATAAATCAGTCAGATTTAATAACATCCTGACAGAGGATTTAATGAAATGTTGAAACCCAGGGATGTGGTTGCCATGTAAGTGTGTAACATAGGCTTTATAAAATTTGCAATGAACATAGTGAACATAGACATCACTACAAACAACAAATTAGATATATGCAACATTTCTCTTGCAGTAATAACAATGTGTAATAATAATAGGTTGCAGTACTTTTCACTACAGTATACTGTGCTTTGTATACATTTTTCTATGGTTGTGAATATAATAATTTGTATTGGTCCTCAATATGTCTTTGTCACTGTCTCACATTTGTCATTACAGATGTACATGCTAAGAACATCATAGTTTTGAATAAAACCAGAACCCAAATGCCCAATTCCCATTACAACCATTAAAGGTCATGACAATGTGGTTTCCCTAATATGTGTCAGCAGCATTTTGATTGTTCATATGAAATATATTTGGATAAATAAATTACATATTTTAGTTATAACATATTGCAGAAGTTAACACAGGCACATTGCCTTGAAAGTGCTAAATGTCTTCCCAGATTTATAGCACCTGTGAACAATGATTTAACTGGGAATTTAATGGCCAGTGCTTGCGTTACAAAACAAATTTATTGGCACCAATGTTATAATGTAATCACCTGTAAAATGAACAACAGCTGTATATATTTTCTTACACCAAAATTCTGACAAATGCATAAACCATTTTAAGTGGTTTAAAGGGTTGCATGGTAAAAAAAACTCCCACGAGACATGTCACTTACACACAATTATTAGACATTTTTCATGGCCTTTAATGTTGGGCTTTATAGCATACAATTGGAGCCCTTACTGTGTAAAATACTTGCATTCTACATGTAGTATTGGATACAGTAGGTAGTCAACCAGAATGCCTATTACCGCCACGCTAATCTCGCGTAGCCAGACCTTCAGACTGACGGCTGAAGGTCTGGAATTCATAGCAGCTTTCTTTGACCAAGGCCCGCCCATAAGGCCGTTTGACCGACATGTCAAACAACCAATTACAGTTCGTTTCGTTCAGCGTCACGTTTCGGAGCGTGGAAATGTCCCCACAACAACAGACCGGCGTGCAACAAGTCAGTCAGCATAGAAAATATCTTAAAGATAAAATAATCTCTTAAAGAGTCTATGCTGTGAAGTGAACCTCGCATACTTTTGAGAATCCTACGTTTAGCTGATCTTGATAAATGCAAAATAATAAAATAATACAACCTGCCTGATTTACAAATTCATATATATATATATATATATATATATATATATATATATATATATATATAATTTTCTGGCTTTTATTTTGATTCAAAACAAATGTTTATTGTAATGGTCATTTTAGATCATTTTAAGACTTTTGTTTATCTTAATTTTATTACTGCTCAGTTGTGGCAGCATTAATATGAGAAATAATGCTGATTATATAGAAACAGTATGCTGATATCTTCCTGGAACAGTAATCTGTATCAAAATGTATTAAAATGATAATATGACTTGAAAGTGAAAGGACATAAATGTAATAAGGGCTTCAATAATATATTTAATATAATATAACTGAAAAGTTGCATCATAATTTGTTTTCAGAAATGCATAAACATTCCTGGAAGAGGAGTGGCTGCATAGTCATGACCTGCTTCAGCTGTCACCTCAGTAACTACTTCATCGTCTTGGGCGTCGTTGGATGGTATGGTTTGAACTCTAACTCGTTCGTAAACAGACTCACGTGAAGTTTCTCCCCAGCTGTTCCAAATAAAGCGGGTCGGGACCGCGCTTAGTTCAAGTTCAAGTTCAAGGAGTCTTTATTATCACCAGGGAGTAATTCGTTGTGCAGCAGCATGAGACATAAGTAACACACAAATTATACAAAACAACAACCATACAATCAAAACAAAATAAATATATACTACACAGAAGTCCACATCTCACATTGACTAATTAAAACAACCTATAGCAGCAGGGACAAAGGAGTTTTTGTATCTGTTGGTCCTGCATTTAGGCAGACTAAATCTGCGGCCCGACGGCAACAAAATGAAGCAGCTGTTCAGGGGGTGACTTGGGTCAGCCAAGACTGATTGTGCTTTCTTGAGGGTCCTTGTCTCATATATAGAATTTAAGTCAGTCAGAGGGTTGTGGGAAATTTTGCCACATACTTTAACTATATATTGCAGCCTGATCCTATTTTTAAGCGTAAGGGGCCCAAACCAGCTCACAAGGGCAAAAGAAAGAATGGATTCAATATAACAACAATAAAACACCCGTAAACAACAAGTTTACGATAAAAAAAACATGCGTTGATGTGATTTCTTACAGACAGCGTCAACTTGTGGCTCAAAGGGGAGTTTGCCATCGATTATAATGCCAAGGTATTTGTATTGTTTCACCACTTCTATATCTTAGTCATTAATAAGGGTAGAAGAGAGGATAGGAGGGTGGTTCTTTCTAAAATTGATCAACATTTCTTTAGTTTTTGCCACGTTAATATTAATAAAAGACGACTTACACCACTCTGTAAAATCATTGTGTGTCAGCAACGACACTATTACCGAATCGTCAGCAAACTTAATAATATGACGCCTGGTGTGCTGGCTTTGGCATGCGTTTGTATATAAAATAAACAAGGACGCAGCCCTGGGGGGAACCAGTAGAGGAAAGGAGGACATCAGATAAAATACTATTCACTCTCACGCGTTGAGACCTGTTAGTTAAAAAGTTAATCAACCAACAGATAAGACAAGGATCGATATTAAAAGTACTCTTTAAAATCCCTGCTAAAATATGTGGTTGGATACAATTAAAAGCTGAGGAAAAGTCAATAAAAAGCAGCCGCACAAAGCTCTTTGCACCCTCAAGATGTGAATAGATCAAGTTAAAAAGAGTACATGCTGCGTCTTCCACTCCCCGGTTCGGTCTGTAGGCAAATTGAAACGGATCCAGTTGATCCCGGACAGAGTTCAAAAGATCGTCTTTCACGATCTTTTCTAACGTCTTCATAGTGAGGGACGTGAGTGCCACAGGCCTAAAATCATTAAGAGACTCTGGAGATTTATTTCGGTGTGGAGATGTAAGGACATTTTAAAAATAAAACAAAAAATGTCTGCCAGCTGTTCCGCAGAGTTCTTTAATATACGGCCTCCAATGCCATCGGGGCCAGGACTTTTCCTTTCCTTTATACCTCTAAAGAGTGTCAAGACCTTGTTTCTGTCAACCTGGACGTTATTAAAAACTGACAGCTCCTCACTAAAATCATGAATATTAAAACGATTATAAAAAGTGTTCAAGTCATTTGAGGGTACAAGGTCTGACATGCCATTTAGGGAAATTGGACACTTCTTAGGCTGCATCCCCATCATGGCTTTCACACCCTCCCATGCAGGACGTGAGTTGCCTGTGCTCAGCATGTTCTCAACTTTATCCTTATAATTTATTTTTGCAAGCTTAAGTTCCTTTTTAGCTTGTTTTTGAAGTACTCTGTATTGAGTCATGTTACCTTGATTAAAACTAATATTTTGATGATTAATTATGCTTTTGACAGATTTGGAGACCCATGGTTTATTATTTGGATATATGGTAATGAGTTTACAAGGGATGACTAAGTCCTCACAGAAGGTGATGTATGCTGAAACAGTCTCTGTGAGCTCATCAATGTCCTTACATTCGTTTTTGAAAAGATCCCAGTCAGTGCAGCCGTAACATTCCTGTAGACACTGGATAGAGTCCTCTGACCAAACCGGAACCCACTTCCGTTCCTGCTTGTTTCTCTTCAGTACCGGTTTGTAAGACGGAACCAAATAAACAGAGTTATGGTCAGACATGCCAAAAGGAGCTCTGCTGTAGGATTTATAAGCACTTACGGCCTACGATAAGGCTTACGACCAGTAGCGGCAGTGTAATCATCACTGATAAAGGGCCGGCTACAAACAAATGTGCTGCCTCTAAGGATCGTAAACTTCGGTCCTTCTACTAGTTTAATAGCATGTATCCACTTCTTTCTTAGACATTTATCGCTATGAAAACCATGAAAACTCAAATATGGTTGCCGCTGCTTATTATTTTTGCAAAAGGGACACAGTGACACGTTGATGTAGCTTCAGCCATTGTTATTTCGACCGGAAGTGGCTTTACACAACAAACGCTTAACCGGATGTGCGTTCTAACTTCTGTGAAAAAGGCCTATAGGTGTCCAGATAATACTGATTATGAGGACTGGACTGGTGAACCAACATCATAATTTGCATCATCATCAGATGCTGCTCCTAGCAATTTTGAAGACAGACTGAAAGCTACAACCAGTGGAAGACAAGGGAGAAGTAGTGTGAGGGGAAGAGGAAGAAGCAGTGTGAGGGGAAGAGGAAGAAGCAGTGTGAGGGGAAGAGGAAGAAGTAGTGTGAGGGGAAGAGGAAGAAGTAGTGTGAGGGGAAGGGGAAGAGGAAGAAGTAGTGTGAGGGGAAGAGGAAGAATTAGTGTGAGGGGAAGAGGAAGAAGTAGTGTGAGGGGAAGGGGAAGAGGAATAAGTAGTGTGAGGGGAAGAGGAAGAATTAGTGTGAGGGGAAGAGGAAGAAGTAGTGTGAGGGGAAGGGGAAGAGGAAGAAGTAGTGTGAGGGGAAGAGGAAGAAGCAGTGAGAGAGGAAGAGGAAGAAACAGTGAAAGGGGAAGAGGAAGAAGTAGTGTGAGGGGAAGAGGAAGAGTGGGGGGAAGAGGAAGAAGCAGTGAGAGAGGAAGAGGAAGAAACAGTGAGAGGGGAAGAGGAAGAAGTAGTGTGAGAGGAAGAGGAAGAAGTAGTGTGAGGGGAAGAGGAAGAAGTAGTGTGAGGGGAAGAGGAAGAAGCAGTGTGAGAGGAAGAAGTAGTGTGAGGGAAAGAGGAAGAGGAAGAAGTAGTGTGAGGGGAAGGGGAAGAGGAAGAGGAAGAAGTAGTGTGAGGGGAAGAGGAAGACCAACTGACTTGGATACTCTTTCTGATACTGAAGAGAGATGGCATGATTCAGACGAACATGAATCTGACATTGTACCACCTGAGCCCATCTTCAAGCCAGAACGTACACCTGGGCCTCAAGTTATCACTTCTAAAGATTACAGCCCTCTAGAGTTATTTTAACTCTTTTTTTCATCCGATGTCTGCCAGACAATTATAAAAAACACAAATGCCTACTCTGCTGAGCACCAGAACCGCACAAGGAGATTAAAGCAGGAGATGTGCCAAAAGGACTTGTTTAGTTTCCTTTCAGTTGTTCTGTACATGGGTCTGGTAAAGCTACCAGCAGTGCCAGACTACTGGAATGGATCCAGGCTTTTCAATTTTAGCTTCCCGGCATTAGTCATGTCCTGCAGAAGATTCAAGGCAATCTCCAATGCACTTCACATCAGCGATCTAAAGGTGGAATGCGGAAAATATGAAGAAAACAGGTACCCCTGATTACGACCGCCTGTGCAAAGTGAAGCCCTTATATGTGCAGCTTCGTGACCGGTGCAAGAGCTTCTTTCATCCTGACCAAAACATCTCAGTGGATGAAAGAATGGTAGCTTCCAAAGCACTCATTAGTCTGAAACAGTACCACAGGGACAAGCCAACCAAGTGGGGGTATAAGCTCGTTGTGCTCGCAGATTCACGGCTTGGCTATACATGGGATTTTTTAGATATATGAGGGAAAATCCCCCACAATTCAAAACCCAAAGAACAAGGGGCTGAGCTATGAATCTGTAGTAGCTTTAGTAAATCCCAAGGTCTTGGGTACCGGCTACAAGCTCTATGTAGATAACTTCTACACAAGCCCAATGCTCTTCCGGGATCTCCTTGAAAAACGGATCTTCGCCTGTGGGACCATCAGAAGCAACCGGAGAGGCTTCCCCCAAACCACTGAAAATAAACTGCCCAAAAAAGCCCCTAGCGGGTTCATTAGGTGGATCAGGGATGACAAACTTCAGTTTGTTGAGTGGAAGGACACAAGAGAAGTTATGATGTGCTCCTCCTTCCATTCAGCTAACAGAGACCAGACGGTGCAGAGGAGGGTCAAGACACCTGATGGGCAATGGGTATAAAAGATGGTCACCATTACTGCTGCAGTGTCCGTTTGTTTGGTTTTCACACAGAAACATGGGAGGTGTTGACATGTCTGATGCCCTCATTGGATATTATACCATCCTTAGAAAAAACTGAAAGTGGTACCGGTCTCTCTTTTACCATTTTGTGGACATCGCTGTCGTAAACGCCTTCATCATTCAACAGCAGCTGGCTAAAATAAAACAAAAGAAGGCAAAAAGTCAGAGGGAGTTTCGAGAAGCTCTGGTCAGTCAGCTTGCCACCACCGGCACCACCTGCATCCTCTGCTACACCTGCTCCTCCTGACTCCCAGCATGCCTGCCACAAGCCAAAGGATATCTGTACATCTAAACGTGCTTTCAAATGAAAGTGCAGAATGTGCCACATGAAGACACCAGTCTTCTGCCCTGCCTGTGATGCTGCCCTCTGCTTCCTGCCAGAGCGGGATTGCTTTACAGTATTTCTGAATTGCTAAAACACTAAAATCCATTTGCAAAACCAAAGTTGCAAGTGTACAAACCACTTTATTGATAGAATCACACTGTTTGCAGAACTTTAAACACTTCTCATGTGGTTAGACACAACTAGCAAATCGGAATCACTCTTTGTGCAAAACTGTAAACACATTGTCATTCACAAAGCACATGTAGCATTGTGGTGCACTTCAACTCAGAATGGCAAACACAGCCCCCAAAAGTGAAACACAAGCAACACACTATTGTCATTGGTAACACACAACCACTCAAAATTGAACACAACTGTTTCAAATCAGTAATGTGTTGCACCTAGAGGAGGAGGAGGAGGAGGAGACATAGGAGGAAGAGGAGGAGGAGGAACAAGAGCCATCATTTCCAATGAAATTAGAGCAACGATCATACACCATGTTATGGTTCATGGAATGAGTATGAGGGAAGCAGGACTATGTGTTCAACCAAATATAAGCAAGTTCTCTGTGGCCTCCATTGTCAGGACATTCAGAGAAGAGAACAGGTAAGTGTACTATCATTTGTGGTCCTTCAAACTCACAGTACAGTATGTACAGTTGTGGAACGTCTCAGTAAATTACTGTAACATATCTCTAAAAATTGGCCCTTTTCTTGCAGTATTACTGTAAAACTAATAGTATTTTATGTATTGTACATATTTGGTGACATTTCAATGCATTAGGCCTGTCTGTACAATTCTAACAAGAGGTTTTATTTGCTAGAATTGAAAGACTGCCACATGCCGGTGGAAGGAGAGGTATGTTCTCACAACAGCAGGAGACCATTATTGTCAATATGGTCCTTCAAAATAATCTCATTCGTCTGCGTGAAATACAACAGCGAGTTGAGGAAGACAACGTGAACTTTGAAGGAATCAACAGTGTGAGTCTCTCCACAATTGACCGTGTCCTGAAACGCAACCTGATAAGTCTCAAACAAGCCTACAGAGTACCATTTGAGAGAAATTCTGAAAGGGTAAAAGAGCTACGATATCACTATGTACAAGTAAGTAATCATGTCTAGAGATTATACAGCACTGAGTTACAATACATCTTTACTGTGTAAAGTACTGTGTGTAGCACATGTATACAGAGGCATGAAGTCTGGAATGCTGTCATTTACGTTACTTCAAAAATGTATTTTTGTTCATTTCTATAGAGAATGTTTCAACTGGATTCCAGGGAGAGGCCTCATGAGTGCATATTCTTGGATGAAGCTGGCTTCAATCTCACCAAGAGGAGAAGGAGAGGCCGCAACAGTATTGGTCAACGTGCCATTGTAGAGTTGCCAGGGCAGCGTGGTGGCAACGTGACCATATGTGCTGCCATCAGCAGCTACGGGGTTATTCACCGCCATGTGACTTTTGGGCCTTACAACACTGCCCATCTTATAACGTTTCTGTATGCTCTACAGGAAGAACTAATGAGACGTGAACAGAGAGGTGATGAGCAGGCAGAGCCTCCCATGTATGTGGTAATCTGGGACAATGTGAACTTTCACCGTGGTCCTAGAATTCGTGAGTGGTTTGAAAATAACCCACGTTTCATAAATGTGTGCCTCCCACCATACTCGCCCTTCCTTAATTCCATTGAAGAATTTTTTTCTGCATGGAGGTGGAAGGTCTATGACAGAAATCCTTATGCACAGGAAAATCTCATTCAGTCAATGGATGCAGCATGTGACAACATTGGATTGGAAGCAATTCAAGGTTGGATTCGGCATGCTAAAGGATTCTTTCCCCGTTGTTTAGCAAGGGACAGGATTGCCTGTGATGTTGATGAGGTCCTGTGGCCTGACCGTGCCCAGAGGCATGATACTGAGGCAGAATGATTCCAAGACATTGCTTGCTTTTGATCTGCTGCATATTTTGTTTGTGACTACTTTTTTATATGTGTGCAGGATTGTGCAAGTACTTCACAATAAATATAATTTTTCCCCTGCTCTGCCCTGAGTGCAGTGTTTTGCATTTATCTCTGTAGTGTGTAATGACTGCTGTGTAGTGTTTATGCATTAGCTGGATGTGTGTGTTATCTGAAAACAGTGTTTGGTTTTGGGTAAAGATAACATAGTTCTGAAGCAATTGTTTGATATAGCAAGACAAGTCAAAGGTTTTGACAGTGTAGCTTAAGTTTGGTGATTTGTGTTTAAGGTTTTGAGAAAGCGAGAGAAAAATTCAAAAAATGTGTTTTAGCAATTCAGAAATACTGTAATAACTGCCATGACAAGAACAGCCAAGTCAAAGTCAAGTCAAACTTTTATTGTCATATGCACAGTGATCGTGAGATAGTAGAAGTAGTAGTCAGGTCAAAGCTTTTATTGTCATATGCACAGTGAGGAAAACAAGTTTCCCTGTACAATGTGGTTTCAGTAGTAGTTGTTTTATTGTATATGGTCATATACAAATTTTAATATGTCATATTTATGTTTAAAAAAATAATTTACTACCTATCTAGAATATTTTGTTGCTGTTTTGAATTTTAAAAAAGTTGTAAATCAAATCAGTCATTTTTTACAAATCATACAAGGAGCATGACTAGTACCCAGTGGACATTGTTGGTATAGCGACTAAAACTAACACAGAAACCAAATTTTTTGTGATATCAACTTAAAATTTGGAACACAGCTTCATGTCTAATGAAGCTAAGTTTAACACATTTTAAACCATGTAAAATTATCCATGTTATCCCCATAAATGAAATTTAGAAATTTGGGTCTTTTATAAAGTGAATTTTACATTAAAAAAAACTGTAAAAAAAAAAGTCATTTATTTATATAAATTTAAAATATATCATAAATCATCCAAAAACTGCACACATGTAAAGTAAAAACATTAATAAACAGAGTAAAATTAAATGTGTTAAAAAAAAAAAAAAAAACTGTTACACAATTACATGTTATTGCCTGGGGTCTCCAGGGACCCCACGAGTGTGTCTATATTTTTCACGCTAACATAAAAACAGATATCATTTAAAAAAAAAAAATCTAGATCTAAAAATTGAAAGGGTTGAGAGCCGTACAAAGTTTCATGCCATTTGGACCAAGAGAACATTTTTTTAAATTCAGCAAAAGTCATTTGTGGCTTAAAAACACCCGAAGACCATCAGGGGGTGATGGGAAATCTATCTAGAAATGATGTTCTGTCGTGGTCCTTGTAACGGCATTGGGTCATACCTGAAAATTAGCTCAAATGATCTATAGGGAATTTTAATAACTAATCATGAATATGATTAATATATTGCATATTACAGTTACATAAAATTATCGAAATTGAAAATAGATAGATTATATGAATATATGAATAATCAATCACAACGTCTTATAATTCCTTATTCATATATCAATAATCTTATTTCAGATCGATTATGAGATAATCCTTAAGGGAAATTAATGTAATTATCAAATAGGTGTTTGTCCAGCAAACGACCATAAGATTAACCTATCAATTTCTCAATAAAGTTATCCCTTTTTATAAACTCCAAGAAATATTAACTTTCCGGCCGTGAACATTAATTTTCCTGTGTTTATAAAATTAAACTACTCAATGTAGTAAATAATAAGAGCTGGTAGCTCTTGGATCGCAAATCTCATTGACTTTGTATTTACGAACCTTCAAACAGAAACAGTCATGGATATAATGGTTTTAATAAATGCAAAACTACAGAATAAACGGACTACACAATATACACTGATTATATGTCCATGTACATAACTTACAGTTAAACAATACAAGACAAAACGGATAACAGATGAGAGAGGGAGATTTGGAGAGAGAGAATGAGAGCGAGGGGAGGGACGTGCGGAGAGCGCGTTCGGAGGTTTGAGCGTGAGAGAGAGAGAGAGAAAGAGAGAGAGAGAGAATGAGAGCGAGGGGAGGGACGCGCGGAGAGCGCGTGCGGAGGTTTGAGAGAGAGAGAGAGAGAGAGAAAGAGAGAGAGAGAGAATGAGAGAGAGATCACAGAATGATCTCTGTAGCAAAATCAACAGACCTTTTGAGAGCCAACAATGAATCAAACCTTAAAACATTAAAACTCGTTGGAGTGATATTTGCATAGTTCGTTTGTGTGTGGCTGGTATTCGGAAAGGAAACGCGTGTGCGTGTGTCCTCGGAGAAGGGCGCGTTCTCGTGCTGAGGCGCGTTCTCTCGTGTTTCCGGAGCGCGCTGGTCGCGGGAGATTTGAAGGCCTCTTGGAAGTGAAGTTACCGAAGGAATAATTCAGGCTAAGTTCGTTTCACTTTTCGGTGGAAGCGAACAAAGGAGAATTGGAAAATTAAAACAAAAGACTGAGATAAAGAAAATAAAAGAAGACGGAGGCAACTCCAAAGGAGTTCAGGACCGGAGACTTTCACATGACGAAGCACGGATAAAGGGCGGAAGAGAGCGGAAGAGAGAGCTAACAGGGTGGTTCCGTCTTTTGAGGGAATCCTGTCCCCGCCCCGTTTTTTTCGGGAAGGGCAAATCATCTGCAGAGATTTGCAAGCGGGAAGATTCCTTTGTTTGCTTGGAACATCCTTCTGGCTTGAGTTACAAAAGTGTTTGACTTAAACCTTTAGCCTCCAGAAATATGAACTATTGACAGTGCACTGCAGACTTAACGACGCCAGTGCATACCTCTTGTCTTTTCAGACAATGAAGGAAGTGTTTGCGAGATCAGGATTTTGCTAAGGGGAAAAGCAGCTGACCGGATGTCATTGTCATTGAGCTACATCCTCAACATCGACTTTTCACTCTCCCACGCACATACATTTGAATCTACGACCACTATACCAACGGTTTCTCTCAGGCGCATGCGTATTAAAAAATTTTTTTTGGAAGGCTTGTTCGGCAAACACAGATTTTTTACTTCTACTTGATAGATTGGCTGAACACAATTTTATATGTTCAGTGATTTTTTTTTTTTTTACCTTCAGACCCGTATCAATGTGTTTTGGGGGTCCTTGAGATGTTCTGACATGCCCTGACATTTGTGCTTTTTTCAGTTGCTTAAAGTCCCACTCCGATCATATTTTGAGCTATTTTTAAACATTCCCAGTGGTCTTTAAATTATGATTATGCCATTTTTAGCCAAAATCTCAAAACCTGTGCTGTTTTCTGGGACTTCGCTTCAGCAGAGCGGCAGTAGCTCATTAGCAATTCGCCTCTGCGTTGTGGGCGGAGCCGTTGGCACGGAGACGACCCTCCCTCTCCCCGTTGCTGAGAGCTCTGATCACCGATCATTATTTCACTCCGAGACGTCGCGGTAAAAAACAGCTCGACTTCGCCTCAATATTTCATCCCTCCCACAGTGATCAATAAGGACATATTTAGTATCAGTGGAATGCTCGGAATTTTGGGATTATTATGATGCTAATGTCACCGCTCTATCTGAAAAACTGACTGACTCTCTCACGAGTGATGGGCTTGACACATGAGGGGACAAACGACTGCGACCGGCGAAACTCGACGGTGAAAGTGACGTATTGTTACAGTATGTGTTCCAATTTCAGCGCCACTATCGGAGCTCTGTTCACAATGACATGCAATGGCTTGTGTGTGTGTATCTGACCCTGCTGCTGCGTAAAATTAAACACAAAACACAACTTCAAAAAAGCCCCTGTAAAACGCATTACATTACATTATAATCTACATCGCTTTAACACAGATGAAGTTGTTAACATAGAGTTAACTTTTTTAACTAACTAGCCCCGCCCAGTGGAGTTACTACGTCACAACTCCAGTCTATTTTAGCCGGCATTTTAGCGTCTGCTACTGATTCACAGTCATTTGAATGTAGAAATACTCAGAAATACAACTTTGAGCTTATTTTTCTCAAGATATGTTCTCTAACATCAGAAAAATGCCACAAGAACATGTTAACACCTAGAAAAACATGATTTTCATCGGAGTGGGTCTTTAATGCTTAGTAAACATATTAATGGCAAAGGCGTAATTACACTATATTTAGCACGAACAGGGCTACCATAATATGTGAGCAACATGTATGTACATGTTTGTATTTTTAAAAGAGAATAATGTTTATGCATGGTTACTGAAAAAAATTAAAATTAAGTTTTTGCTTCAAAATGATCTGAAAATCACCCTGCCTAATCATTCACATAAAACAATACATTGATTTAAATTTTGTAAAACAGTTTTTGTTTGGAAAGGCAATATGTGTGGGGGTGTGAATGATCATGAAAATGTATGTGGTTCACACCTGAGAAGCCCATAATGAGCCTTTCATTCAGGTGTGTCACACAAGAAAGAATGCGAGAACAAAATATATATATATATGTAAGGAATAATTGACGACAGGCCGTTGAATTATTAGAAAAATAATGCACACCCGAGGTGGTAATGCGGTCACGACGTGAAGCAGAGTGGCCGGTACACTTCGGGTTATTGTTCTACATTTAACGGTAACTTATACTACAGTTACCACACCTCGAAATATTGTTCAGATGATGTATTTCAAGATGTTTGTAAAGTATGGGATGAAATTAGTATCTAAATGATTAACTCATGCAAGCACAATTATCAATGAACTTGATACATGTTGCAAATATGTTTTATCCATGTCTTTCAACTTGCGTGTGCAAAATTAAAAATTGAATGAATGTGTAACAATTTGTACAAATGCAGACATTTTTGTGAATACAAATGTTTTCTTTTGTATTAGTGTATCATAATTTGCGCATGCAAAAAAGAAGATGTGCATGTGTGGATCAGATGACACGTGTGCATTCATTGACGTCTTTTCTGACAAGACTGGTGTCTTTTTGTCTTTTCTAACAACCAGCAGTTTAATGTTTTGCATTTCTTTCCCTTACTGTACCGAAAATGAACCGAACCGTGACTTTAAAACCGAGGTACGTACCGAACAGTGATTTTTGCGTACCGTTACACCCCTACTATATAGTTTTCCTCAGTAAGAAGCTGATATTATAACTCAGTAGCCGATACACCTTATTGAACATGCAACGCGCTATTGCACGTTAGCAATATGGGTTGTTCATAATCTGATTTAATCTGTTTGCCTCTATAAAGTAGGCTATGCTTTATTAATAAGGTAGGCCTATATTGTGTACTAAATATCACTTCAATATCACTCAAATCCATTAAGCGTCTTAAATGGGGAAGAACGCGTGATTACGCTGCCGTTGTCGGTTTTAGCAGAATACTGCCATCTAGTGGTAGCAGGTTTTCTCAGACAGCTGTGTGTGGATCGTGACAGGCGAAACCGGCGAAATGAAAGTCTCAAAATCCAAATGAATCAAACAAGATCGACTCAGAAACGAGTCAATGAATGCACGCGTGTCACCTCATCCACAAATGCACATTATACTTGTTGCATGCACACATTCTGACCTACATTAATACAAAATTGAGGTTTTGTATTAACAACTATGGGCCCTATCTTGCACCCAGCGCACTTTGAACACCGACGCATGTATCATTCCTATTTTGCACCCGCGCACAGCGGACTTTTCCCTCCACAGACGCACGTCGGTAAATTAGGGAATGAACTTGCGCTCGCGGGGGCGGTTCAGCGCAAAGAGGAGGCGTGTTCCGGCGCAAAACTGCCCTGGTGCTATTTTCCAGTTTTAGAAAGCAATTGCGCCACAGACCAGGAAAAAAACAGTCTAAAGACAGTGGCGCGTTGCGCGTTAGTGATGTGGTATTTTAAGGGCGCGTGCTTGGCCATAATGCAGTGTGTTAACGCGCATACACTTTGATTCTCTAATAATTATAAACAGACGCAGCAGTTTTCATTTTTGCAAATCATACATTATTACAAGGAAAAATATTAACACACGAGGGAGGTTGTGTCCGTGAAGATGTGAAAAAGATACGCCTGTTTAACCGAAGCTAATTTGGGTGGGTTTCTCCCATCATCCCCAATGTCACTTCTCTGTGTTTTACAGTCCTGACGAGAACGTCGGTCTCTTTGGCTGTGAACTGCTCCTGGCGTGCGCTGGCAAATCCGCCGTTATAATAGCAATCCGCCATGGAACAAGCGCGTCTGCTCTTAAAGGGAATGTGAGAGGACGCTCTGATTGGTTTATGTCACGTTACGCCCAAACCACACCTATGAATAATGAAGCTACTTCAGACCAACACATTTTAGATTTGCGCTGGGCGCAAGAGTCATTTAAAATAGCAACAGCGCCGGGATCCGCCCACAAAGTTACTTGCGCTTTGCGCTTTGACACTTGCGTTTCAGATCGTTAAAATAGGGCCCTATGTCTCTATTTGTACAAAAAGCTGCACATTCTTGTGATTCTGGATTTTGCACACACAAGTTGTATTGTATTAGTTTAAATGTAGCGACGCACGTTTGTGAATTTGTCAAATAGAAGGGTAGTTGTGCACACATTAATAATTAGCACCAGGCCTATTCATGTGTAGTTGTTTGTGTGTGTGTTGTGAAATGCTTAAAAACAGCGAAAAGAAAGTCTCAAAATTCAAATGAGATCGACTCAGAAAAGACGTCAATGAATGCACACGTGTCATCTGATCCACACATGCACATCTTCTTTTTTGCATGCGCAAATTATGATACACTAATACAAAAGAAAACATTTGTATTCACAAAAATGTCTGCATTTGTACAAATTGTTACACATTCATTCAATTTTTAATTTTGCACACGCAAGTTGAAAGACATGGATAAAACATATTTGCAACATGTATCAAGTTCATTGATAATTGTGCTTGCATGAGTTAATCATTTAGATACTAATTTCATCCCATAGTAAAGTTTTTGTCATTAAAACGCTCTTGTATGTAGGACTAATTCCTTGCGCATCTAAACCCATGCTCCGTTGCTAATTCCAAAACGTCATTGTAGAGTTAGCAACGGAGGTTTGAGCCGCTGATAGCAGAGTAATGCTGGACACACACTTAAAGGACAAGTTCGGTATTTTACACTTAAAGCCCTTTTTTCAGATAGTTTCTGATAAAATAGAACGGTTAAGTTTCAAATTTGGACAGATGCGAAATAAACCTAAAATTCTCGGGACAGGAGCATGTGTCCAAATTTTAATCTTAACCGTTCTATTTCATCAGATACGATCTGTAAACAGGGCTTTAAGTGTAAAATACCGAACTTGTCCTTTAACGACTGACACATTCTCTGACTGTGAATGCAGCAGATTTTAAACACCGCTGTGAACACACACTGAACGCGCTGAACACGCGTGCATGATCAGTCATAATCAAATTACATTCATAACCGGCCTTACAGTAAGGGACCGTTCGGTATTTATGGAATGGACCACCGGAGGAAAATAGGGGAGGGTCATCTCTTTTTATTCTTTGTTGAGGGGAGGGCCATCCGCCTTTTTTGTAGTCTAGGGGGAGGGTCACCCAACTTTTGTATTCATGAAAACAGCTAAATTTCAAAGTGGCTTATTGGTGCATATTTTTCCATGTAGCTCTCTCAGTCTCGGCCCCCCCATAGCTAGCAGATGGGTCACTCTGACCCGGCTATGTGCAAAGCTTTAAAGCACGAGCAAATAATGAACTTTTGTGATTGCGAATAAGTGAAGTGTCCTGTGAGTGTAACGCTGCATTAACATGTGATGTGAATGTACGTCGAGATAGTATTGCGACTGAGGCGCCAGAACTGCAGCTGATATAATGTGCGCTGTAACACGATATGGCCATATTTCTTCAAAAGCAGATTTCTGACATATAGCCTATAACACGCTCTCACACGTTTATTTTTTTAAGTAAAATTTACATATGTAGTTTCAACAAGATGGATTTACACTTGTCCAGTTTTGTCGGAAATGTGGCCCAGACCTCCTCCTGAAGTGTTCTGAGCGATCGGATTTAAATTCGTCTCGAATGCGTATCGGAGGGCAGTCTTTTCACGATCAGATAGCTATCCGATCAAAGAACACGCATGAACTGGCCAGGTGTAAACAGACCCTTATTCATCAAGACAGAGGCGAACCAACACTGAGGCCCCGTTTAAACGAAGGGAAGACGCAGATATTTCCCTGCGTTTTGGCCTGTCATTTACACGAAACCCCCGTTTTTATCCCAGAAAACGATTATTTCTAGAAACTCCGGCCAAAGTGGAGATTTCTGAAAACGCCGGTTATGTGTTGCCGTGTCAACTGGGAGAAACAGGGTTTTAGGTTCTCTCTTGTCGATTCTGAGGATTCTGATTGGCTTGCATGGCTTTATCCTTCTCCCTACACTGCCGCCCATAGGTTTGGCATAGTTATGATGGCGCTCGACGGCGTATTTATGCGGGTTGTGTGCACGATGTTATTATTGAAAATGGAGGGGGGAAATATTCCTTTCTCTAAATACCCGGATATGTGTAATTGTGGCCTGAGTGGGGGCCCCATGCGGGCAAAATTGATCAATGAGGACCTTTTGTTATTTTATATAGGCAATGTTTTATATATAGCTAATATATCCTATGTTTTTGTTAATATATCTTCATTACCTAGATAGCCTATATTATAATACAAAATTCAAAAAGTAGTAAACACAGAACATCTGAACAGATCATTTTTACAACATTATGTGCTTTTTTTTATTAACGAAATGTCAATCTTCATCTTTATAACAGAAGATACAACACAATACAACAATCTTCAAGATAGGCTACAGTAAATGTTTTATTATTTCATTAGTTAATTAACTAATTGTTAACACAAATTTAATTTAAAGAGCTGGATACTTATTTCTAATTAAATAATGTCAACTATAGTAAATGTATTGATTAGAGTTGCCATACTAAAGATTTTACTAGTCGACTAATCGCACGTTTTTTAATTTCTGCTTAACCCTCTGGGGTCTGAGGTGTTTTCTGGGTCCTGGAGGTGTTCTGACATGCTCTAACATTTGCGCTTATTTCTGTTACTTGTGACATTTTCATGGCTAAAGTCTTATTACACTGCATTCAGCACAAACTCTGCCACAATAATATGTCAGCAGCATGTATGTAAAAGTTTGTAGTTTTGAGATAATAACATTTATGCGTGGTTTGTGAAAATGACAACAAAAAAAAGTCACTGAAATAAGGTCATGAAACCCAAACTGATTATTTCTTCGCAAGACTTTTGAAAATTGTATCACGTAGCCTAGAATATTTGCTCCAAAACTATGTGAAAATCATCCTGAATACTCATTCAGATAAGACAATATATTGATTTAAAATTTGTATGACATGTCGTGTGTAAGAAAGCTTTATGCGAGGAGGCGTTAACCACAATGAATATTGAGTGTTTCACAGCTGAGAGAGACAAAGACTAACATCAACGAACACCACTAATCACTCGGTGAGTTGCACAGTTTTGTAAACGAACATTATTGGCAGTTTTAATGACATTTTCGGACATGCCCATTGACTCCAATGTTAAATGGGTCCATGGCCAATTCTTTTATAGTCAAAAACTCGAGAGAGGAACCATTGTCAAAAAAATGTTGTCCACCACTCTTGTTCATCCAAAACAAACTACAATATAGACTCAAGGTGTTAAATACCGGAATTATCCTTTAATTGTTTATTAATAAACTAATGTTTTCTAAATCAGTGTCGACTGCAAGCATTTCTCCATCTCCGCTAACAGAGAGAAATGCATCTTTCATACTGATTAATCAGATGATATTTGATTTCGATTCGATTTTTTTTCGTTTAATAGTGGACATATCAAACTTTATATAGCTTAGATATTTGTCTCATATATGTGAGGATAGTAGGCTATATCCGTACGATATGTTTCTGCTTATTTTTTTACGCACTCCAGTTCACGGAGACCATGAAAGCGCGCCCCGATTGTTTTATTTTATTTTACGAAAGCAAAACGTTTTCTTGTTATTGTGAGTTTACACAAATAAAAGTATTGCGACTAATGGACAGTGTTTGGAATAACGCCGTTTAAAAAAACGGCGTTAGGTAACAACGTTATTTTTTCAGTAACGGGGTAATCTAACTAATTATTTTTCCCATCGTTACAACGCCGTTAACGTTACTGGACGTTAAATGCGGTGCGTTATATGCATTGATTGAATAAACTGTCTAATCCGATTCCGAACGCACCCCTGGCTCACAGCTAGTGAGGAGGTTGGTTAATAACGATGTAAGCGATTATGATTGGCTAAGGCAGAGTCATGTTTCATGGTAGCCAATCAGAGCCAGTGTTTTTACACACATGCCAGCACACGTGCCAGGCGCCACACACACACACACACACACAACCGCTAAACAGATTTGACGGAGCAGCGGAGATGGCGAGTCAGGAGCAATCCGATGAAAAGTTGGTGGAGATATAAGCACTACTTCAAATTCATTGTGGTCAAAGGCAAGAATGTGCATGTAATGTGTACATTATGTCCAGGAGCGAAGACTTTGTCGACATCCGTTGTAAGCAACTCTAATTTAATGAAGCATCTCACATTGACACGCACATCTACAAAGCTAGTGGCAAAAAACAGCGATACCTCCACCACAGATGCTAGTTCGCCAGGTTGTTTTCTTGACCAGTTGTCTCAGGTTGAGAGAGTTTGATTTAATTTGCTAGAGTTAAATGCACTTTATATGGTGTAACTGTTTACTTTTCTTACAAATATAATACTTGAAGTGCAGGATAAACCTCTTGCTGTCTGTCGACGTGCAATAAATATCGAAAGTTATGTACAAACACCCGTCTGTTCTACTCATTTCTACTGACTTGTGAAAACTGCTCACAAAAATCCAAATTCTTTGGATTATAGCAACTTTTGGTAACGCTTTAGATTACAGCCCGGAAAGTACTGCATAATTACAATGAAATTACAGTGTAACTTTCGGCAATTACAGTGTACCTATAAAGTACTTATGTGTAAGTATAGGGGAACAATATGTAAAGTCTTGGGAATAAAGGGGTAACAACCAGGAAAATACTGCGTAATTAAAACTAAATTACAGTGTAACTTTCGGTAATTACAGTGTACCTATAAAGTACGTACGTGTAAGTATATAGGGGAACAATGTAAAGTTTTGGAATAAAGGGGTAACAACCAGGAAAAAAAAAAATTATTTAGGCAAATTATTTATACTGTAAGTATTTTAGAACTACGGGGTACTTATACTATAATACAATCTTACTTTTGTGAGCAATTTAGCGAGTAGGCTACATACACTGCACCTTTTTGTAATAATAGTGTATACAAATACATAAAGGCTTTTTTCAAATTACGGGGTAGCCTATATATCAGTGCATTTATAAAGTAGGCTAATTTGTTTTTATTGCAAAGGTGCACTGATTAAGTTGTTTCAAGGCAAGTAAAACTATTGCAACTTTTTTTTTTTTTTTATGCTGGGGAAATATACTCTTTTCATGTAGTTACAGGGTAAGTATGACATTGCGGGCCGTAAATTAAATTATAATTATATGCCCCTATATACTTACACGTACGTACTTTATAGGTACACTGTAATTACCGAAAGTTACACTGTAATTTAGTTTTAATTACGCAGTATTTTCCTGGTTGTTACCCCTTTATTCCCAAGACTTTACATATTGTTCCCCTATACTTACACATAAGTACTTTATAGGTACACTGTAATTACCGAAAGTTACACTGTAATTTCATTGTAATTACGCAGTACTTTCCGGGCTGTAATCTAAAGCGTTACCCAACTTTTTTTTTTAACAGTAACGCAACTTTCCCTGGTAACGAGTTACTTTATTATAGAGTAATTCAGTTACTAACTCAGTTACTTTTTGGAACAAGTAGTGAGTAACTATAACGAATTACTTTTTTAAAGTAACGTTCCCAACACTGCTAATGGATTATTCTTTTATAATTTTCTGTAGGCTATGGCCAGAAACAGATTTTAAGTTGTTTCCATGGTTGATTGGAAAGTGCAAGTAATCGCGTCGGCGCTTCCATGTCATGCGCGCGCTCCTCACTTGGTTAGCCTATGTGCCTAATAATAGCGAACATTTATCTAGGTTAACGTTAGAGTGAGCGGCCATGCCAGACGTATAATCCTCATGTTTAACAAATCAAATCATGCATTTTCTATCTATCGTGAGTCAGCGCTGCGCCAGTTTTAAAAAGGCGGGTGTGCAGGAGTCTTTTTAATTAACGTTTGGTGTAGGTCTAGGCATAGAGATATCTGAAGATCTTTGCCAAGCGCAAACCAGTACAGAAGTAATCAATAAATGATCGGGGAGGGTCATGCCTTTTTTCACAATCATTTTGGAGGGTCATAGAAAAATGTATCGCTGGCGAAGGGAGGGTCAAGTCTATTTTGACTATAGATCTCAAAACTCCTCCGGTGGCCCCTTAAAGGATTAGTTCACTTTTAAAATGAAAATTCTGTCATCATATACTCACCCTTAAGTTGTTTCAAACCTGTATGAATTTCTTTCCTCTGCTGAACACAAAGGAAGATATTTAGAAGAATGTCAGTAACCAGACAGTTTTTGGTTCCCATTGACTACCATAGTATATTTTTTTCCTACTATGGAAGTCAATGGGAACCAAAAACTGTATATATAAATGTAAATAATGGCACACCGTAGAACGTTCGTCAACCAATCAGATTCAAGCATTCAACGGCCCTGTCTATAAGTATATATATATATATATATATATACAATCAAAATATTAATATAATATATACAATATACAAAATATTAATATAATATATACAATATATATATATATATATATATATATATATATACATATATATATATAAAATCCAAATATAAATTAAAGTTAAAAGCACACTTTTAGTACATAGTCATACCTGGAAACAAATCCTGTTCAAAAAGGCTATGGGCCATTCTACATATTTGGTTCAAAGTTAGAGTTGAAAACATCTTGTAGGAGCCGCATTTGAGTTTATTTTTGTTTTCATAATTTACTTATAATTGTCTTTTCTATTGCATTTGAGTAGTACACCTTCTACAGCCAGAGAGGGCGCTATCCTATAAGTTGGAGCGTGTAGCGCATGAGAGAAGGAGAAGGCGTGCCAGCAGATACAGTCTTTGACCTCGGCCTGGATCTGCGTTACTGGAGCTTGGCCTGTATGGGAAAGCTGAACTCCAAGCGCTACAAAGGAATCTTTAAAGACATTTAAACCAGTTCTCATTTTTGTTTAGTACTTTATGTTTATTTGTAATAAATCTCAACAAACGCTCAACAACAACACTCTTGGATTTTCTTGGATCCGGGCTGCGAGTCTGACCCGGTACTCGCATTCTCCAGGTGGTTGAAAACAATAACAGGGGGTTACAGGAAAAACCCAACGTTGTTTTTGCCACTACACATCTTGAAAAGAAAATTGTCTTTTTCCATAAATTTCTTATAAAGTATTATTTTTTAAAGTACATTTTATCATAAATATTAGATTAATATAGCATACATTGTAAGTGACTGTAAACAACAGCACGCATTTGTGCTGTTCATTCATTCACACAAAGAAACGCGATTCAAATTTAAACAGTCTTTTTGCGGTTTACAGACACTATTCCATATCGCGATTAGAACAAAGCACTGAATGAAAAGCTTACTATTACTATTCACAATCCTCAGCTGGATCCGGTGCTCCTTGAAGTGAAACTAAACCAGCACTTGTTCTGAGGTAAATTTCCAAGGAATATTCCTCACAGTTTTATCGAGTTGATGTGGGCGTTGACACGTTTGCATGTATTGCCTCAGATAATAGAGCATCACAGTCCCGCCCACAGCCCGATAGAGCTCTGGTGCCGGAAGTAAATTTCCCATTCATTTCTCCCATTGACTTTTGGAAAAATCCGTATCTAAAGAGTTTTAGAGGCTAGAGCATGTCTGAGGATAACCAGCTATGGCTGAACTCATAAGCATACAACATATCATTTCGAGTGAAAAAACGAAGAGAAAATCCAAAAAAAGACAAAGGTACAAGACTGTGTACATATTTTCATTTTCGAGCGAAGGAACTACTCATCCCATAAACCACCGCGCCTCACTGAAGTCGACTGCCGCGAAAGAGCCTTTTGAGTGAATTTTATATAGTAAATGTGTAGTTAATAGCAGTTCTTTCAGTAATAATCGTGTAAATAAAAATAGTAATATATTGTGTGCGTGTGTGAAAGCGGTTAACGATAGCGTTAGCAACATGGTGCAGCTCAGTCATCAACACACGTGTGTTCAGTCAGTGTGTAACGTTAGTTTGTGTGTTTATTTCAGAGCCCTTTATGACACAGGACACTCTGCTGACAGGACAGGTTGAGGTCCATGCTCATTTTCATGATGTTATAGTTCATCCTTAATTGTAATAACATTTAATGTATTTTCTTAATATCCACAACAAGTGAAAATTAAAAAGTGATGGTCAGCAAACCAGAAAGTGCACAGCGCCACCGGTCTGATGCATGGACCGGTACATGGTCTGCTCTTGGACCGTCATAATCAGTTTATTAACTTGCCATGAATTATTACACAAATGTTCAGTAAATGCATGAAGAGGTATGCCTAGGCTTAATATTGTTTTGACAGTGGCATCATAAAATGCTTGATTATGACTCATACCATATGAAGGCTACAGTAGCCTATCTAAAGTGAACAATAAGTAAGGGATAATGTAAAGGTTGTTATAGCGAATACAACTCGCGAAAGGCTGATTATGAGCCCGAAGCGGAACCTGAAGGGAGTTGTATTCGCTATAACAACCAACTCGCTATACATTATCCTGCTTATTACATGGCTACCTACCAAATAAATAAATAATTTGACACAAAATATTAATTTAAAAAGGAATGTATTGATTTAAAAATTATTTATATGGCTTCCGCTAAAGAAAACAGTCCGTTCAGTCTCTGCTGTTAGAATCCTGCTTCGAAGACTTCCGGTTTAAGGGCTAATGGAGTAGACGTGTTGTCTTCTGCTCCCGTACCTTTCAGTTTAACCCAACATTTTAAGCCCATTTGATCGTTTATTTTGTTTCAAAACAAACAAATCTACCACGCACGCTATAATTCTGTCTAAACATGACTTCTAAATCGGCTAAGCAGAGCAAAAAAGAAACGAAAACGGACTCTGTAGATGACGCTGCTAGCGAGCTTAACATGGCGGCGATGACCAGGCTCCTGGAACAACATCGCCAGGCCTTATCGGCCGAATTCAAAACAGCCATCTCGACACTCGAGGAGAAGATTGATCACATTCAGACCACGCTGTCGGATCACACACATAAAATTGCCTCGCTCGAATTGAGTGCCAATGATCTAGGCGAACGGGTGCGGGCATTGGAGACGACCTGCGCCACAATGGCTGAGTGTAATGCAAAGTTACAAGATAAAGTCGTGGACCTTGAATCACGCAGCCGCCGAAACAATATTCGGATCGTGGGCTTACCGGAATCGCTCGAAGGGCCGCGTCCTTCAGCGTTCTTCGCGCAAGTACTCGCAGACATTCTGGGAGAAGACATTTTACCTTCTCCGCCGGAGATTGACCGGGCGCACAGAGCTCTCGTCAGTAAACCAGCGACCGGGAAGAGACCGAGACCAGTCATCATCAGGCTCCACCGCTACCGTCAAAAAGAGTTGATCATCCGTGAGGCTCGAGCCAAAAGAGGCAAATTGGTTTACCAAGGCAACCCAGTCGCAATCTACGAGGATTACGCGCCTGAAGTGGCTACTGAACGCGCTAAATACAGATCGGTAATGGCAGAACTATATAACCTTGGATATAAGCCAACTTTGTTTTTTCCTGCACGTCTCTCCATCTGGACCAAAGACGGAGGTAAGAAGATGTTATCTTCGGTGACGGAGGCCGAGAACTTTGTTGCATCTGCCAGCTCCTCGGATCATGTGCCATAGCCTGTCGGACAGTCAGCCGGCGGCTGTTTTCTGTTTGCTAGCGGGTAAATTGATGCAAGTTGCAGGAACTATTTCAAATGTGTCCCTTTGTATTGAAGGCTCGATTTTTTCTTTTCTTTTTTTTCTCTCCTTTTTTTCCTCCTCTTTCGGTCACACCAGAAAGCCGGAAATCATATTAGTTATTCTAACCGCGGTCTATTTGGCGCTTTGGCTTAAGACATGCATATTGCATTGATGACTCCGTTGAGTTACCGTATTTATGTTTGCATGCCTGAATTTACAGAGGCATTGTTATTATTTTTGACATTTTGTTCGATTGTTTCATATTAAACTATAGTTAAACTATATAATTTCACATTCATCTCTTTTATTCTCTGGAATGGGTCGAGGGCAAACTTTTGAATGTCCATGCGTATGCAGAGACCTATTTATTTATCTTAAGGTTTCTTTTTCTTCATTCTATTGTATTGCAAAATCATTTGGTTGCCTCAAAGCTGACAATTGCACCTTAAAAACTATTATTTATATATTTGTTTTATATATAATTATTTTTACTCAACTAATTTTTATTTATTTTGGTGTGTTGAGGCTCTTCCCATTTGTATTTTTGTACTATAAAAAGTTATGTTTTGAACTTATTCAAGTTTTATAGGGCTTACTATTGTAACGGGGGAATGAGATTCAGAAGGATAGAAGCGTTAGCGGAAGTCGAGACTAAGTACTCAGGCAAGTTAGTTGTTAAAGGTGGGTGGGGGGTGGTTAGTTGTGGGTCGGGGGGTGTTGGGGAATTTGGTCTCCCTTATTTTTCATCTTTTTTCTCTCACTTTTTTTTCTCCTTTTTTATTTTTATTTTTTTCTCTCTTCTTCTTCTCTTCTTTGTATTATTTTCTCTCCTATAATTGGATCCAGAATGCTTTCTGCCAGTTCAATTCCTTTCTGTTTCGTTAACCTCGCAGAGTGGTTAATACCAGCATGTTAGGGGAAGGGAACCTGCGCCTTGTGTCCTGGAACACCAAGGGGATGAACAGTGCCGTCAAAGCTAGTAAGATTTTAGCACATTTACGGGAGCTTAAGGCAGATATTATGTTTCTACAAGAAACTCACCTGCGAACGGTAGATATACTCCGTATCAAGAGATCATGGATGGGTCACCTGTTTCATTCTAAATTCTCTCAGAAAGCTCGCGGGGCTGCTATCATTATTCATAAAAGAGTTATGTTTGAACACACTGAGACTATTATAGACCCAAATGGTCGTTTTGTTATGGTCTCGGGCAAGCTCCATAACATACCAGTAATTTTGGCTTCCATATACGCCCCCAACTGGGACAATGATGAGTTTTTCGTTAAGTTTTTTTCAAGCTTACCCAAAGTAGATGAACATCATATAATTATCGGAGGGGATTTTAACTTGGTTCAAGATGTATCCATGGACAGGTCTTCCTCTAAACAGTCTACTCCAACAAAATCAGCCAACGTGGTGTTAAACAACGCCTCTCAACTGGGGCTCTCTGATCCCTGGAGATTTAAAAACCCTCAAGGCAAAGCCTTTTCATTCTTTTCTCATGTTCATCATACATTTTCTAGAATTGATTTCTTTTTGGTGGATAATAAATTGTTAAACTCTATTACCACGTGCACTTATCACACATTAGTGGTCTCTGATCATGCCCCAGTATCTATTGACGTAACTTTGCCACCTAACAGACCGTCACCCCCACCCTGGAGATTCAACTCCTTCAGACTATCAGATAGCGCATTCAAAGATTTCCTTTCCTCACAGATTAATTTTTACTTCGAACTCAATCAGACTCCAGACATTAGCAGTCACACCTTATGGGAGGCTTTCAAAGCATTCATTCGTGGCCAGGTAATTTCATATTCCTCACAAGTGGGGAAAGCCAAAAAACTTAGACTATCTACAATAGTTGACGAACTGTCTAAGTTAGATGTCTCTTATGCCTCCTCCCCCTCGCCTGCCCTCTATGCTAAAAGAGTTCAATTGCATTCAGAGTTCAACCTTCAGTTGACAGATCTAATAGAGCGACAGCTTAGGCAATGTAGACAGCTTTTTTATGAACATGGAGACAAGGCTGGTAAGCTCTTGGCCTACCAGGCTAGATCGGCTAGCGCTTCTAGATAGATTTCTGGTATCAGATCCCCAACAGGGGAATTAGTGACGGAACCGGCTGAAATTAACCTGGTTTTCTCAGACTATTATGCTAGACTGTACACTTCAGAAAGCTCTACCAATAATACAAATTTAGATCTTCTCGACTCGCTTGAATATCCCACAATAGATGAAAACACTGCTAAGAATCTGGGCGACCCAATCACAGAATCAGAGATACAGGTAGCAATTAATTCTATGAAACCGGGAAAATCTCCTGGCCCGGATGGCTTTTCTGTTGAGTTTTATAAAGCTTTTGCTCCCCTTCTAGTTCCTACTTTAGCAAAGCTTTTCAATGACTCCTTTAAGGTGGGCTGCCTTCCTCCTACTTTATCTGAGGCCTCTATTTCTTTGCTCCTAAAAAAGGATAAAGATCCTATCTCTTGTGGGAGTTATAGACCAATATCACTGCTGAACGTAGATTTTAAAATTCTGGCTAAAGTTTTATGTTTCCGCCTTGAACGTGTATTACCATGTTTAATTTTCCATGACCAGACAGGCTTCACCCCAGGAAGTGTAATGGAAATTTTACTTTTAGATGGGTACAACTTTTATTAACGATGAAGATTAATTTTTACTCATAAGCATTTAAAAGAATATAATCAAAAGCACATTATTAAAGATATAAAACTAAGTTTTTTATAAATGTATAAGTTAGAACAAGCTTGAAGGAACAAAATGTTCACTGGGTCATGTAAGGGCTGACAATATGTGTACTCCAAATAACTTTTTGTACTCCAAGTGTGAAAAATATGTGCGCAGCTTTGATCGAACTAAAGATAGACAAGATGTGTGAAAAAGAGCAGCAGCTAAGAACAGGAAACTTTTGCAGACATGACGTTGCTCAGACCAGTTAGAATTTGGGTTGGACATGAGATAATGAGCTAAGACATCTCCCTTTAAGGTAACAAAGGATTTTTTTACACAGGGTGTGTTAGGGTATATAACCTTGGCGAAAGGGACTAGCCTTCGCCTTCTCATGTCAGATGCTCTCTGCGTGAGAATGCCATGGGCCTTCTCATACTTAGACACTGTCTGTATGTTGAACGCCTATTTCTTGCAAGAAATAAAATACTTTGTTTAAACTTTTGAGAATCGACTTTGTCTCCTTCATCCAGGTTTTTGAATATTGATAAATTTCCACAACAAATGGCGACGAGGATGCGATTGCAAAACTGATGATCGTCGTGAGGGGAACAGTTGACTGGCCATCCCGAGAGAACACTCTACGGCTCAAAATCCTCAAGCTTAAGGAAAGAGAATTGTTCAACTCCTCACGACGACCTAGGTGGACGCAATTCCAAGATTAAAGAACTCACAGACAGTGAGACTCACAAGACGGTGAGAGGAAATTTCTTATGTAACAAATAAGACAAATTTTGTTGATTGATATTTGCGTATTGAATATTTTTTCCTAAAGAGTCACGTTTGGGATAGACCTGATAGCAAGTTCCCAAACAGGTCCGGGATAAGACCACAAAACGTATTAAAATTTCCCTAAAGAGCCAGGGTTTTGAGAATAGGCCTGGAAATAATTTCTCAAACACCAGACAGAAGCACTGGTCTGGGAAAGACCTATATTGACGAATAAAGGCAATTTGGAAAGACCTGCATCGACGGATGAAGGCAAGGCGTGGGGTGGCTGCGCCAGGGAAAAGTTAATACGTAGAGGAGAGCGTGGGTGACTGCGCGAGGAAAATTGATAGATAAATATAAAGTAATAAAAGAATAAATAAAAATACGCAAATATAAATTAACAAAACAAAATTAAGTATTATAGGGAAATTGAACAAACAAAATTGTAAAGTAAAAATGGGTAATGAAAATTCAAAAAGGAAAGATGAAGAACATGTTGATTTCTCGAAAGGTTCATGCAAAATGCAATATGGGTTAATGGGGGTTTAAGTGTGTCACATTTGACTAAAACTAAAGCAAATTGGTCGACTCACGTTGTCAAGAAGAAAGACAAGACACACAGCAATCTTGAAAATGACGGATCTGACATTGTTTCTTCTTCTCCCTATTATGGCGTTTTTTGTTTTGTTTTGTTTTTGTTTTGTGAGAATAAGAGAGGAGGACAGGACGCATCCGGCTCATCTTCCACCTCCTCGCAATCCTAACCAGATTCCAGCAGCCGCAGAAGGACGGGATCACGCAGTTCCTAACGCACCACACAAAGAACCATGCCACCACTCTGCAGCCCTCCAGAAAATGAAAGTAAAGACTTTGTTCTTGGATGGATTGGACAGTGACATTTCAAAAGCAATTCAAAAGAGCTGTGTCGGATGGCAACTGGCCTCGACAGCAGAAATGAGACGACACGCAAGACATCATGAAAGTGCAGCAAAAAATCAACGCAGCCAAGCAAGACAAAGACCTCATGTTGGCCCTGGTGACAATGCAAGGTGTGTATATGGGCAACAACAACTCCAACCATCACCAACAGAACCAGAGAGGCAATGGCAGAGGAAGAGGCAGAGGACGTGGTCGTGGAAAAGGACGAAACTGTCAACAACAACGCCAAGAGCCCTATGATCCAGACAAATGTTTCAAATGTGGACTTAAAGGACATTGGTATAATGATTGCCCACACGGCAAAGGCAGGAATCAGGCGGATTGAAAGGAGGAGGAGGGGGTGAGCGACGGGGTTCCTGTCTCTCCAACTGATGAGTATAATTTACCTTTATTTTCTGATTCTGCTCTATGCAATGAAGACTTGCTTGCTAGGGTTTTCTATAAGACTCATATTTCTTTACCCTTGATAGAAATGACTGTTAATGACGTATCTTTATAATTTCTGCTTGACACGGGAGCTTCCAATTTTGTAATTAAAGCGACAAAGTTTGAAAAACCAGTTCCACTATCTGGGAAGACGACTTCTTCCAGAAGTGCAACTGGTCATGTGGTCATAGAACAATATTCGAAAGCACTTAAGGTTTCAATTGAAGGGGAAAAATAAAATAATAATGTGCATTGTTTTTAAATGATTTAAGTCATGTCCAGTGAATTTAATGCGAAGGGATTTACGTTGTAAGTTGGGTTTTTTTTGTTCACTGTGATGATCAGGGCTTGACTGCTGACATGAGAATGACGCATGAAACTGAAGGCACAGAGGAAGCAACTCTGTTTGTATATGAATGGCAAATTTCTGACACATGTCTGACCACAAAGGCAGAGTGTGTTGCCATCTTCTGAATTTATGAGAGATTTACATTGCACTTCGAATGTCAGCACTGATCCTGATGATGACTATGCGCAGCGATGATTTAATGTTGACATAGAAATTGTGACGACTGACTATGTGTATGGGACTGACCAATGGTGTGTTTTGAATGTGAAATTGACTGACAAACAGACAGTGTTTTATGACATGGAAAATGCACAAGCCTCATATCACTGGCCAAACCAGTGAAGGCTGAATGGCGTGACGCGGGTCCCTTCATGGCCAGGTGCCATGAACTGACCGACTGGGTCATAATAGATCAAAAAAGAATGATCTGCCAAAGTGAAGGCACCAAATAGCCATGTCATGAAACACTGAGAGTTTGAGAGCAGTCACAGTGTTGGATGAGGAAGTGAAACTAAACAGACTGAGTTTAACACAACTCCCTGTCATAACAGACGGGCTGGAGAGAGTTTCCAAAATGTTTATGGGCTACTGATAAAAAATGATGTAGGTCTGATTGCAGATTGTGAGCCGATTCAAATAAAGCCTAAATCTGAAAATAGGCAAAAGAAAATGCAGTATCCACTAAAAAGGAAGTGGCAGTTTGTAAGTGCCAGGCTCATACTTCGGGTATTGATGACGTTTCTAAGGAAAACAGGGTGTCAGAGTTTAGCAGCGAAGGCTGTAGCTCGACTTCCTGTTCAGATAACCATAGCAATACGGCTGAATGAGGAACTAGGTGACAGAAGCGATGCAACAACACGCTTCTGCCTATGATAAAGAGAAATGGAAGAAGGCAGGCCGTGAATATAAAAATGGACAATGGGGCCCCAGCCAATAAATAACAAACCATGTTTACCTTCTCATTTCTTTCAGGCATATGCTAAACCGATGCATGGATTGGATCGCGCATCAAAATGGAGATGTTTACTATTATGCAAAATAACTGATTTACCAAAGTTTTTCCACAGTGGCAGCAGATTTTTGCAGCGGATGTTTGATTTGTGGTACTAACAATGTGGGCAGGGGTCAGGCAATGAGACAGGGGGGCATCCCAGGCCGCAGAGACCATTCTCAAATGTAATGTTCGATTATATTGAATTATCAAAATCTGACAAAAAGAGATACTGCATAGTGGCAGTCGACATGTTTTCAGAATGGGTAGAAGCCATGCCAACAACAAAGGCAGATGCAAAAGGGGTGGCAAAACTATTCCTACAAGAAATTGTCCCACCATGGGAATTTCAAATCCTGAAAAATTATTAAGTGACAATGGTTCACATTTTGTAAACAGTGCAATTTCAGTTTGAAACATTCCTGGGTACATCCGGAATCAGGAGGAGCTAACATGAGAGTGAGAAAGATGGACTGGGAGGCACAAAATCCTCAAACATTGCCTGACACCACTCTTTGTGAAAATTACATGTTGCAATATTGTGTTGAGCTGGATAAGGTGTTCTGTAATATCTCAAAACAGGTCCAGGCAGCAGTTCCAGAGCCAGCTGAGACGGCCCTGCACAGCATCCGAGGAGAGTTCGTGTTGATAAAGGATCTGAGACGAAAGCATTGGAAGGCGAAAAGGTGGCAGGGGCCATTCCAGGTTTTGCTGACAACTCACAATGCGGTGAAAGTCGAGGATCTAGCTCATGCGGTAGCTGCAACGGAAGAAGAATCCCACTCAAAGCTAACGAGTGCCAAACAGAGATCAGACTAACCAGAGACGTGTCATCCCGTAGGTTACCAATTTGAAAACCACCGTCACTGGAGAGCAGACGAGTCAATAGTAAGAGACGATTCTGCAATTTCAGGAGTGGTCAGAACTGTATCAAGGACTTTGTGGAACTTTAACGGCGTGGGCATTGAAATAACCTGTCTGATCATATCAACTAGACCTGCCCTGAGACCAAAAATACATAGAGAAACGGGACTGATATCGTTCAAACAAGAACATTTTCTCGCCTGACAAGGTTGTAATGTGTGGCAATAAGTCACTAAAACTTATCCTCTTAATTGGTGTGGCTGTAAGCTATCACGAGATGATAGCATAGAGGTGAAAATGACAAAAGGTAAAGGGAGTAAGATAAGCATAATATGGGATCGTATTTCAGCAGCAGGACCTGGAGGGTCCATCCATTAAGATCAGCAGATTTAGGAGAATTAATAGGGTTAATTCCATGTGCAATGTAGAAATTACTGAATGTGAAAAATTCTGTAGAAATCAAATCAATATCTCCAAAGAAAGTCAAATGTCAGAACCCATCAGAACACAGTACTAGAGACTTTGACAGGGTATGGGCAGTGAAACCGCAATTAGGCGACGTATGTCTATGTAAATTAGGGACCCAACAAGGGGCAATAATGGCTGGTACAGCACACTCTAAAACTACGATATTAATGAATAATAACAAATGCATAACATCTAATGGTACAAATATCACATGTCCAGGTGACGACGATGACCTCCGAGAGACAACAGCTTGAACAGTATGAGTCTGTGGTCAAACCACTTTCCACACCCTTTCCTAAGAAATGGATGGGGTGCTATTATCCAGGACTTTTAGATGTAGGAACGGAGGTTTATTCGAAAATATGCAAAATGTTAGGAACCTCTTGTTGTTTTAATTTGACTGACGTCTATCAAAATGTATCAGACATAATAGAACACATGAAAATGGCCATAGCCACTCCAGATGAAATGTAATTTTCACTAGATAATTGGTTCTTGGGCCTGCAGGGGTGGACGAAATTGTTAATAAGTACCATTATGCCAATCGGATGTTTGATTTTGATTTTTCTTTTGACGATTCCATGATTAATGAATTATATTTCTAGAATCACTGCTAAGACAGTGACTACCACAATGGTGAGAATGAATCCAGGGGAATACAACAATGATACGTAGGGTACCAGAGGTGAAGTTAATGTGTCAGTGGCTGATGATGATGAGGATTATGAGAACAAGAGCGAACATGAGTTTGACTAGAAAATTAAGTAACCATGGAAAAATGTACCTGTTGTAAATTACTATGATTATGGAAAAGTAAATTATAAATTGTGTGTATGTTCTTTGAATGAACATGGGGTGGATTGTAATGGAAATTTTACTTTTAGATGGGTACAACTTTTATTAACGATGAAGATTAATTTTTACTCATAAGCATTTAAAAGAATATAATCAAAAGCACATTATTAAAGATATAAAACTAAGTTTTTTATAAATGTATAAGTTAGAACAAGCTTGAAGGAACAAAATGTTCACTGGGTCATGTAAGGGCTGACAATATGTGTACTCCAAATAACTTTTTGTACTCCAAGTGTGAAAAATATGTGCGCAGCTTTGATCGAACTAAAGATAGACAAGATGTGTGAAAAAGAGCAGCAGCTAAGAACAGGAAACTTTTGCAGACATGACGTTGCTCAGACCAGTTAGAATTTGGGTTGGACATGAGATAATGAGCTAAGACATCTCCCTTTAAGGTAACAAAGGATTTTTTTACACAGGGTGTGTTAGGGTATATAACCTTGGCGAAAGGGACTAGCCTTCGCCTTCTCATGTCAGATGCTCTCTGCGTGAGAATGCCATGGGCCTTCTCATACTTAGACACTGTCTGTATGTTGAACGCCTATTTCTTGCAAGAAATAAAATACTTTGTTTAAACTTTTGAGAATCGACTTTGTCTCCTTCATCCAGGTTTTTGAATATTGATAAATTTCCACAACAAAAGACACTCTTTTTTTAACACTAGAAGGCTTCTCAACATTCTCTCCTCCCGCCCTTCTGACTTACCTGAAATTATTGTGTCTCTGGATGCTGAGAAGGCCTTCGATAGGGTGGAATGGGGTTACTTGTTTTTTATTTTGGCAAAGTTTGGGTTTGATCCAAATTTTATCTCCTGGATCCGACTTCTTTACTCCTCCCCTATGGCATCTGTACATACTAATGGTGTACGATCACCCTATTTCTCACTTCAGCGTGGGACACGACAGGGATGCCCCCTTTCTCCCTTAATTTTTAATCTAGCCATAGAACCTTTAGCTATCTGGCTCCGTAGCCACAATGGCTTTGAGGGAATTTCTCGCCATGGTTTAGTTCACAAGCTCTCTCTTTATGCTGACGACCTTTTATTATATGTCTCAAACCCTGCTGCCTCTCTACCCCCAGTTTTGGATATCCTAGACAAATTTAGTCATCTATCTGGCTACAAGATAAATTTACAAAAAAGTGAAGTTTTTTTGGTTAATTCTGAAGCAAAAGAACTTCCACAATCACTCTTTCCCTTCAAGATTGCGCCTGATGGTTTCAGATACCTGGGGGTCTGCTTTACGAATTCATATAATAATCTATTTGCAAAAAATTTTCAACCGCTTGTAGACAAGTCCAAATTAGATATGTGTAGATGGGCCTCTCTCCCTTTATCCCTTGTAGGTCGCACTAACTTAGTCAAAATGGTTATTCTACCCAAATTTATGTACCTCTTTCAACACTTACCTATTTGTATTAGTAAATCTTTCTTTACTGGCTTTGACAGTCTTTTGCGTTCATTTCTATGGGGGAATAAACCCGCTCGCCTTAAGAAATCGATTCTGCAACTTCCTAAAGCTAAAGGAGGCCTTGCACTTCCCAACTTTCAGCAGTATTACTGGGCCTGTAACATCAACAAGCTTCTTTTTTGGAACAAAGATATCTACTCTGACAGTCCTCCCTGGGTGCATACAGAAACGTCATCAATGAAACGCTCTCTCTATTCGGTTGTCTGTTCTCAGCTTCCCTTAGTTGTAAACAGAGTTTCAGATAACCCAGTAGTCACTAGCTCCCTTAAAATTTGGGTCCAATTTAGGAAACATTACGGGTTACATAGAGGCTCCACTAATATGCCCATCCTCAATAATTACTTTATCCCCTCGTCTAGTTCAGACCATGCATTTCGCCTCTGGTCTTCTAATGGTCTTCTTAAGGTTAGTGACCTCTATGAGGAGGGAGTATTTGTCTCTTTTCCTTCCTTATCTAAAAAGTATAACCTACCCAGTCATCACTTATTTCGGTTCTTTCAAATCAGACACTTCATACAGAAGCAGTTCCCCCACTTTCCCAATCGTCCCCCCGAAACAAAAATTGATCACTTTCTTGCTTTAAATCCCAACCACAGGCATTTAATCTCAGTCATTTATAATTTAATCAATTCTATTAATTCAGACCTTGATGACACGCTCAAAGTTACCTGGGAGCAAGACCTCGGTGTTACTATTTCAGAGGATCTATGGCATAACATCTTGAAGCAGGTACATTCCTCATCCATATGTGCCAGACATGGCTTAATACAATGTAAAATACTATTCCGAGCACATTTAACCAATGCCAAATTGGCCAAAATTTTTCCAGACAAGAGTGCTGCCTGCAACCGTTGTAGGCATTCACCTGCCAACCATCTGCACATGTTTTGGACTTGCCCGCAGCTGGTAACCTTTTGGTCTAATGTATTTCAGACGCTTAAAAAAGCTCTCAACACTAATATTGATCCAGATCCAATTATAGCCCTATTTGGGGTCTCCCCTATGCCCGATTTGGCTCCCCGAGATCGTAAAGTCATTGCTTTTACTACAATCTTGGCCAGACGGGCCATCCTTCTTAAGTGGAGGCATGTTTCTCCTCCAACACATGACAGGTGGATACAGGACATTTTCTACTGTATTGGACTTGAAAAGTTAAGATACTCACTCTCTGGCTCACTTAAATCCTATTATAAGACTTGGGATCCCTTTTTAAATTACATTAAGGGGTTACCGTGTGCACCTGTAACTGGCAATGGTACATAATTTTTGTTTATTAGAAGGATCTTTGTAGGGGGAATTTAATTATAATTATTATTATTAGTTTTTTTTTTTTTTTTTTTTTTTTTTTCTCTCCGCCAATTCATATTATGCTTTTTCCTTGTGTGTGTTTTTTTTTTTTTTTTTTTTTTTTTTTTTTTATTATTCTTTTATTTTTTTTTTAATTTTTTTTTGGGTGGGGGAGATCATGTAAGGGGTTAATAATGGACAATATCTTACTGTTTACCGTTTATGATGTCTTATTCTGTATTGTCATTGAAAACCAATAAAAATATTTGGAGTAGAATCCTGCTTCCATGGCAACGCTCTCCGGACCTTCGCGGGGTTTACACGACATCCACCAATCAGATGCATCACTGTGGGATTGTGGGATTGTTTAGGATTGTGGGTAATGAAGTACTTATCCAAGACATCGCGAATAAAAGGCATTTATCTCAAATCAAGGTTAGTGCCCCATGAACTTTTGGCGTTTATATGAGCATATACAATCGCTTAGTACAGCAGTTGCTGGTTTTAAGTCTACCATGTATGGTTACGTTTTTATGGCTTATACCCCAAATGTCTATGGAGAAATTGTATTGAATTTTTACTTCCGGCACCGGCTGTGGGCGGGACTGTGATGCTCTATTTGCGTTTGAATAGCGCTCAGTGGGCGTGTCACATTAGTAGAATAATGAGCTGCGAGAAAGATAATGAAAGCGACTGACATCTCTCTCTTTTTATATAGATTTCATAAACAGAGAATTATATTATTTAATAGTAGACAATTAAATGATTATAAAGATATCATATAACGGATTCAATGCTGAACAAAACTTGTGACTGTGAACTGTTTGATTTATCATTTCATTTTATTCTATTTTTGCATTTCAATATAAAACTGTACTTTATAATTCAATTAGTGTTGTCTTTACACCTCTATAGCCGAACCTACTGGCCTATGGTTGATATTAGCAACAAGTACAATATTATTTGACACAGGTACTACACTATAGTTACAAAGAATTTGTTGTGTGTGTTTTGCCCGGGGGCCTCCAACTTCTAGGGACCTCCAAGACCCCACTAACTGTGGCCTCATCCTTTTTTATATATTTTTTTATATTAAATTAAATTAAAATTAAATTAATTAATGAGTGTGTGTTTGTGTGTATTTGTGTTAAGAATAATTAATTTTATTTGCTCACAAAAAAGTATCATGATCAGTTTTTTGTCTGTGTCTGATAAGGACAATGAGTCAGCTTACCACGGAAACATAGAAGTTGAGGACAAACAAACAACATGGATAAAAATCGGTGGAGCAACAAAACGGAAAGCTTTACGTATAGGTTAACGTACATTACCAGTCTGACAGCCTCAAAATGTAAGCCTATCTATTACTTTTTCCCCTAATTAAAAACCCTGATTATTATAGATGCTCGAAGCCTTCCGAATCTGCGTCCAACCGGCCCACCTAAAAAAAATCAAACATTTGGGCGAGCCCAGCACCCGCATTTCACCACTCCTCTGTCCCCGTATGATATGTTGCTTTTTAAGTCATGTAACGTTGTTGTATTAATGTTGACTGTTCATTTTTATGACCAGATACGCGTTCTAGGCTTATCAATACCTAGAAGCCATTTCAGATTGCATCCTATGCAGTTTGGTTTTAGATATAATTATTTAACGGAAACAGCAAATAGCTTTTTCCTGGAGAATGTGAAATCTAAATTAGATTAAGGAGGAGTTGTTGGGACCATATTTTTAGACCTAAAGAAAGCTTTTGACACGGTTTTAAAATATCAGACATTGAATTATAGACGAGGACGTCACTCAATAGAATAGTATTCACCCTAAATAGTCTCGTTTGTTTATGCTGGTTTATGCCGGTAAAAGTTTTGTTTGTGCTGCATCGGGTTTTAAAATATTAAACACTATGGGGAGCAGAGTGGCGCAGCGGAAGCGTGCTGGGCCCATAACCCAGAGGTTGATGGAACGAAACCATCCTCTGCTAAGGCTGCCTCACTTACGTACATGTTTTATCCCAAATAAAGAGCAACTTGCACATCCCGCTTGTTCGTTCAGAAAATTTGTGTGTATGCCCTGTTTAAACGCCTCATTGACCAAGCCACATCTTATAAACATACTCTTTTCTTACTTGAAGAAAAGCTCACAAATATCTGTGCTAAAACCCTTTGTTGTTTTCACTTGATCTCATTTATGACAGAGGTACTCCATGTGTCACTTCATGTGTGCCTAAACACAAGTCCTTTTGAAAACCTCTATGAATTGGTGCCTTTCTATGGGGAGCAGAGTGGCGCAGCGGAAGCGTCCTGGGCCCATAACCCAGAGGTCGATGGATCGAAACCATCCTCTGCTAAGGCTCCCTCACTTGCTTACATGTTTTATCCCAAATAAAGAGCAACTTGCACATCCTGCTTGTTCGTTCAGAAAATCTGTGTGTATGCCCTGTTTAAACGCCTCATTGATTAAGCCACCTGAATGAGTAGGGCATGTGAGTCATGCCCCAGACGCCCGGTCAAAGTAGTCGTTCATCCGGATTACTTTGTGTGCTGGCCTTGTGTAAATGCCGATGCTGTTGTTGTCACTGAAGCCAAATTAATGGGGGAACATGAGCACAGGTTTTTAACAGCCCCAGTGGCCTAATGGATAAGGCACTGGCCTCCTAAGCCAGGGATTGTGGGTTTCTAGTCCCATCTGGGGTGGATTACAGCAGAGTGGCGCAGCGGAAGCGTGCTGGGCCCGTAACCCAGAGGTCGATGGATCGAAACCATCCTCTGCTAAGACTGCTTTACTTATGTACATGCTCGGTTCCTACTTGGAGAAAAGTTGCCTCAGCTGTGTGCTAAAACCCTCTGTGTATTTTTCACATGGTCTAATAGATAACAGAAGATCACTTCAAGTGTGCCTAAACGCAAGTCCTTTTGAAAACAGTAGGATATGTCAAGTTCATTATCTGGAGCAGAGTGGCGCAGCGGAAGCGTGCTGGGCCCATAACCCAGAGGTCGATGGATCGAAACTATCCTCTGCTAAACATTTTTTACTTAAATACATGCTCTGTTCCTACTTGAAGAAAAGTTCCCTCAACTCTATGCTATAACATTCTGTATTTTTTACCTGATCTAATTTATGACAAGAGTATTTAAAATGTGACTAACGCAAGTCCTTTTGAAAGGTTGTGAGAATGGCAAGGTTATTTTAGAAAGCAGAGTGGCGCAGCGGAAGCGTGCTGGGCCCATAACCCAGAGGTCGATGGATCGAAACCATCCTCTGCTAAGGCTGCCTCACTTACGTACATGTTTTATCGCAAATAAAGAGCAACTTGCACATCCCGCTTGTTCGTTTAGAAAATCTGTGTGTTTGTGTGTGTATGCCCTGTTCAAATGCCTCATTGATTAAGCCACCTGAATGAGATGGAGAATGAGTAGGGCATGCAAGTCATGCCCCAGACGCCCGGTCGAAGTAGTCGTTCATCCGGATTACTTTGTGTGCTGGCCTTGTGTAAATGCTGATGCTGTTGTTGTCACTGAAGCCAAAGTAATGGGGGAACATGAGCACAGGTTTTTAACAGCCCCAGTGGCCTAATGGATAAGGCACTGGCCTCCTAAGCCAGGGATTGTGGGTTCGAGTCCCATCTGGGG
>NC_136882.1:2640000-2812500 GCF_949152265.1 Phoxinus phoxinus | reverse complement strand
TATGTCAAGTCCATTATCTGGAGCAGAGTGGCGCAGCGGAAGCGTGCTGGGCCCATAACCCAGAGGTCGATGGATCGAAACCATCCTCTGCTAAACATTTTTTACTTAAATACATGCTCTGTTCCTACTTGAAGAAAAGTTCCCTCAACTCTATGCTATAACATTCTGTATTTTTTACCTGATCTAATTTGACAAGAGTACTTCAAATGTGCCTAACGCAAGTCCTTTTGAAAGGTTGTGAGAATGGCAAGGATATTATAGAAAGCAGAGTGGCGCAGCGGAAGCGTGCTGGGCCCATAACCCAGAGGTCGATGGATCGAAACCATCCTCTGCTAAGGCTCCCTCACTAACGTACACGTTTCATCGCAAATGAAGAGCAACTTGCACATCCCGCTTGTTCGTTTAGAAAATCTGTGTGTTTGTGTGTATATGCCCTGTTCAAATGCCTCACTGATTAAGCCACCTGAATGAGATGGAGAATGAGTAGGGCATGCGAGTCATGCCCCAGATGCCCGGTCGAAGTAGTCATTCATCCGGATTACTTTGTGTGCTGGCCTTGAGTAAATGCTGATGCTGTTGTTGTCACTGAAGCCAAAGTAATGGGGGAAAATGAGCACAGGTTTTTAACAGCCCCAGTGGCCTAATGGATAAGGCACTGGCATCCTAAGCCAGGGATTGTGGGTTCGAGTACCATCTGGAGTGGATTACAGCAGAGTGGCGCAGCGGAAGCGTGCTGGGCCCATAACCCAGAGGTCGATGGATCGAAACCATCCTCTGCTAAGGCTGCCTCACTTACGTACATGTTTTATCGCAAATAAAGAGCAACTTGCACATCCTGCTTGATCGTTTAGAAAATCTGTGTCTTTGTGTGTGTATGCCCTGTTCAAATGCCTCATTGATTAAGCCACCTGAATGAGATGGAGAATGAGTAGGGCATGCGAGTCATTCCCCAGACGCCCGGTCGAAGTAGTCGTTCATCCGGATTACTTTGTGTGCTGGCCTTGTGTAAATGCCGATGCTGTTGTTGTCACTGAAGCCAAAGAAATGTGGGAACATGAGCACAGGTTTTTAACAGCCCCAGTGGCCTAATGGATAAGGCACTGGCCTCCTAAGCCAGGGATTGTGGGTTCGAGTCCCATCTGGGGTGGATTACAGCAGAGTGGCGCAGCGGAAGAGTGCTGGGCCCATAACCCAGAGGTCGATGAATCGAAACCATCCTCTGCTAAGGCTCCCTCACTAACGTACACGTTTCATCGCAAATAAAGAGCAACTTGCACATCCCGCTTGTTCGTTTAGAAAATCTGTGTGTTTGTGTGTGTATGCCCTGTTCAAATGCCTCATTGATTAAGCCACCTGAATGAGATGGAGAATGAGTAGGGCATGCGAGTCATGCCCCAGATGCCCGGTCGAAGTAGTCATTCATCCGGATTACTTTGTGTGCTGGCCTTGTGTAAATGCTGATGCTGTTGTTGTCACTGAAGCCAAAGTAATGGGGGAAAATGAGCACAGGTTTTTAACAGCCCCAGTGGCCTAATGGATAAGGCACTGGCATCCTAAGCCAGGGATTGTGGGTTCGAGTACCATCTGGGGTGGATTATAGCAGAGTGGCGCAGCGGAAGCGTGCTGGGCCCATAACCCAGAGGTCGATGGATCGAAACCATCCTCTGCTAAGGCTGCCTCACTTACGTACATGTTTTATCTTAAATAAAGAGCAACTTGCACATCCTGCTTGATTGTTTAGAAAATCTGTCTTTGTGTGTGTATGCCCTGTTCAAATGCCTCATTGATTAAGCCACCTGAATGAGATGTAGAATGAGTAGGGCATGTGAGTCATGCCCCAGACGCCCGGTCGAAGTAGTCGTTCATCCGGATTACTTTGTGTGCTGGCCTTGTGTAAATGCCGATGCTGTTGTTGTCACTGAAGCCAAAGAAATGTGGGAACATGAGCACAGGTTTTTAACAGCCCCAGTGGCCTAATGGATAAGGCACTGGCCTCCTAAGCCAGGGATTGTGGGTTCGAGTCCCATCTGGGGTGGATTACAGCAGAGTGGCGCAGCGGAAGAGTGCTGGGCCCATAACCCAGAGATCGATGGATCGAAACCATCCTCTGCTAAGACTGCTTTACTTATGTACATGCTCGGTTCCTACTTGGAGAAAAGTTGCCTCAGCTGTGTGCTAAAACCCTCTGTGTATTTTTCACATGGTCTAATAGATAACAGAAGATCACTTCAAGTGTGCCTAAACGCAAGTCCTTTTGAAAACAGTAGGATATGTCAAGTCCATTATCTGGAGCAGAGTGGCGCAGCGGAAGCGTGCTGGGCCCATAACCCAGAGGTCGATGGATCGAAACCATCCTCTGCTAAACCTTTTTTACTTAAATACATGCTCTGTTCCTACTTGAAGAAAAGTTCCCTCAACTCTATGCTATAACATTCTGTATTTTTTACCTGATCTAATTTATGACAAGAGTACTTCAAATGTCAAGTCAAGTCAAGTCAAGTCATCTTTATTTATATAGCGCTTTTTACAATACAGATTGTATCAAAGCAGCTTCACAGTTCTAACATGAAAATACAAAAAAATAATTAAAAATAATTGAATATTAAATGTCCCCAACTAAGCAAGCCAGAAGGTAAGGCAACAGCGGCAAGGAACCAAAACTCCATCAGGTGACAGAAGGGAGAAAAAAACCTTGGGAGAACCCAGGCTCAGTCGGGGGCCAGTTCTCCTCTGGCCAATGAGTGAACAGTGTATGAAGTTCAGAATGAATCAGAGTATTTGTCCAGTTCCGGTTGGTTGAAGTCGGAGTGGAGAGGAGGAGAGACTGGTTGACACTTCAGGTCAGCGGCGTCGTCGTGTCCTGGCGCTGGTCCTTCATCAGATCTGGATACAGCCTGGTTCCGGTGGACAGCAGTAAACCTCGGGATAGACAGAGAGACTAATATTAGCGTAGACGCCATCCTTCTTATGATGTACCAAGTACATCAGGATTAAGGGAAGTGTTCCCGGTCCCGGCTGTTCTAAACTATGCAGCCTAATTATAAGTCTATAATGTGTTATGTGTATGCTAGGCCGAAGAGATGTGTTTTTAGTCTAGATTTGAACTGACATGTTAGGAAGACTGTTCCAAAGTTTTGGTGCTAAGTAGGAAAATGATCTACCGCCAGCAGTCGATTTTGATATTCTAGGTATTATTAACTGGCCGGAATTTTGAGATCGCAGTAGACGTGAAGGACTATAATACGTTAGGAGCTCGCTCAAGTACTGCGGAGCTAAACCATTTAGTGCTTTGTAAGTGATCAGCAATATTTTAAAATTTATACGATGTTTAATAGGCAGCCAATGCAGTGTTGACAGAATGGGGCTAATATGGTCATACTTCCTGGTTCTAGTAAGAACTCGAGCTGCTGCGTTTTGAACTAGCTGTAGTTTGTTTGTTAAGCGTGCAGGGCAACCACCCAGTAGAGCATTACAATAATCTAGCCTTGAGGTCATAAACGCATGAACTAATTGTTCTGCATTATTCATTGAGAGCATATGACGTAATTTAGATATATTTTTAAGATGGAAGAAAGCGGTTTTACAGATACTAGACACATGACTTTTAAATGAAAGATTGGTATCAAAGAGCACACCCAGGTTCCTAACCGATGACGAAGACTTAACAGAGCAGCCATCAAGTGTTAGACAGTACTCTAGGTTATTACGTGTGGAAGTTTTTTGTCCAATAATTAGAATCTCTGTTTTTTCTGAATTTAGTAGTAGGAAATTACTAGTCATCCAATTTTTTATATCAGCTATGCATTCCGTTAATTTTGTGAATTGGTAGGTTTCGTTAGGTTTTGAAGAAATATACAGCTGAGTATCGTCGGCATAACAGTGAAAGCTAATTCCATGTTTCCTAATGATATCTCCTAATGGTAGCATATACAGAGTGAACAGCAGCGGTCCTAGTACTGAGCCTTGTGGTACGCCATACTGAACTTGTGATTGATAAGACATCTCTTCATTTACTGCTACAAACTGATAACGGTCAGATAAGTATGATTTAAACCATGCTAGTGCAATTCCACTTATGCCAACATAATGTTCGAGTCTATTTAAAAGGATGTTGTGGTCAATGGTGTCAAATGCAGCACTAAGATCCAGTAATACTAATAGAGAAATACAACCACGATCGGATGATAAGAGCAAATCATTTGTGACTCTAACGAGAGCTGTCTCGGTACTATGGTACGGTCTAAATCCGGACTGAATATCCTCGCAGATATCATTTCTTTCAAGAAAAGAACACAGTTGTGAGGATACTGCTTTTTCTAATATCTTTGACAGAAATGGCAGATTAGAGATCGGCCTGTAATTGACTAGTTTTGTAGGATCAAGTTGCTGTTTTTTAACAAGCGGATTAATCATAGCTAGCTTAAAGGTTTTTGGTACGTATCCTAGAGACAAAGATGAATTAATGATATTAAGAAGAGGATCTATGACATCTGGAAGCATCTCTTTCAGCAGCTTAGTCGGTATAGGGTCTAACATGCACGTTGTCGATTTAGATGATTTGACGAGTTTGCAAAATTCTTCCTCTCCTATAGCAATGAATGAATCAAATTTTCCCTCAGGGAGACTACAATGCAATTCCTGATGCGATACTGTATTAGACGGTTGCATAGTTATAATTTTGTCCCTGATATTATCGATCTTATAAGTAAAGAAGTTCATAAAGTCATTACTGCTGTGTTGCTTGGAAACTTCTGGGCTTGAAGCTTTCTTTTTCGTTAGTTTAGCCACTGTTTCAAATAAATACCTAGGATTATGTTTATTTTCTTCTAATAGGGTTGAAAAATAAGCAGATCTAGCAGCTTTTAAGGCCTCTCTGTAAGCAATCGAGCTCTCCTTCCATGAAATCCGAAATACCTCTAGTTTTGTTTTCTTCCAGTTGCGCTCCATTTTTCTGGCTGCTCTCTTAAGGGCCTGAGTGTGCTCGTTGTGCCACGGTGTTGGACTATGTTCTTTAATCTTCTTTAAGCGCAGCGGAGCAACTGTGTCTAAAGTGCTGGAAAAGAGAGAGTTAAAAGTTTCTGTTGCAATATCAAGTTCTTCTAAGCTATCCGGGATGCTAAGATGATGAAACTGATTAGGAAGATTATTGATAAAGCAATCTTTAGTGGCAGAAGTGATCGGTCTAACATATTTATAACACGGAGTCGGCTTTGCAGCCTTGGCTAAATGTAATTTACACGAGACTAGATAGTGATCTGAGATGTCATCGCTCTGCTGCAGTATTTCAACGGCATCAACATCTATTCCATGTGATAGAATTAGATCTAGAGTATGATTACGACAATGAGTCGGTCCTGACACGTGTTGTCTAACTCCAATTGAGTTTATAATGTCTTTAAATGCCAATCCCAATGCATCTTTTTCATTATCTATGTGTATATTAAAGTCACCAACAATTAGTACTTTATCTGCAGCCAATACTAATTCTGATAGAAAGTCCGCAAATTCTTTAATAAAGTCTGTATGGTGCCCTGGTGGCCTGTATACAGTAGCCAGCAGAATTTTCAAACGTGATTTATCGGTTACACTATATATTTTTACATTAAGCACCAACACTTCAAAAGAATTATATTTACAACTAGATTTCTTAGTGGTTTTGAAAATATTACTATAAATTACAGCAACACCTCCTCCTTTGCGTTTCAGACGAGGTTCATGTTTATAACCGTAATCTTGTGGGGTTGACTCATTTAAAGCAATGTAATCGTTTGGTTTTAGCCAGGTTTCTGTTAAACACAGCACATCTAGGTTATAATCTGTAATCATATCATTAACTATTAGCGCTTTTGAAGTAAGAGATTGAATATTCAGCAACCCAAGCTTTATCATTTGCTCATTTGTATTATATCTGTTTTTTATTTGTTGAAGATCAATTAAATTTTTAACCTTAGATGGGTTTGAACGTATTTTGGATTTCCAAGTTCGGGGAACAGACAGTCTCTATATGATGATATCTAGGTGAAAGAGTCTCTATGTGATGGGATTTACCTGACCTTGGTGACGTGAGGCCGCTAGCAGACGGTCGGTTAAGCCAGTCTGTCTGCTTCCTGACCTGAGGCCCAGATTGTCATGTTTTAGCTCTAAGACTATGAGCCAAATTACTAGAGAGAAGAGCAGCACCATCCCAGGAGGGATGAATACCATCTCTTTTCAACAGGTCAGGTTTGCCCCAAAAACTTTTCCAATTGTCTATGAATTCTATATTATTTCGTGGACACCACCCAGACAGCCAGCCATTGAGTGAACACAATCTACTAACTATCTCATCACTCCGGCGAACAGGAAGGGGGCCAGAGCAAATTACAGTGCTTGACATCGTACTTGCAAGTTCACACACCTCTTTAATATTAATTTTGGTGATCTCCGACTGGCGGAGTCGAACATCATTAGTGCCGACGTGAATAATAATCTTAGAGAATTTACGTTTAGCATTAGCCAGCACTTTCAAATTTGCTTTGATGTCAGGCGCTCTGGCTCCTGGCAAACATGTGACTATGGTGGCTGGTGTCTCTATTTTCACGTTCCGTGTAATAGAATCGCCAATAACTAGGGCACAATCAGAATAATTCTCAGTGGGTGTTTCACTGAGCGGGGCAAAACGATTTGTTATCGGAACGGAAAAGTGGTTTTTTGATCCGCGACTAGAGCGATCTCTCACTGTCACCCATCTGCCCTGCTGCACGGGCTCTACTTCAGCCGGAACCGACTCATGTAAAGAGTTCACTAGGCTAGGCGCATCCAAAATAGTATCTAAAGCTCTAGCACTCTTCTTACTATTCTCGATTAAAGTTTGGATGCGTGTCTCTAGTTCTGAAATCTTCTCTGTCAGCCTGACTGTCTCCTTGCATTTATCACATATAAATCCTATATTGCCGACAGAGAAGGCTATGGTAAACATGTGACATGAAGTGCAGGTGACAATAACAGGAGAAGACATTACTCATCGTGTTTGTTGACTGATTCTTACTCACCTGGGCTTTTATGAACTCAAAGGCGCGGGCGCGCGAAAGAAAAATAAATAACTGAGCGCACGGGTGGTGCGTCAAAAGGCTAGCGAGTTAGCGTGTTGTGCTGACAATAACGGAAGCTAGCAATGTCAGGTTAATCTGAGATGTCGAGTAAGCTGTATTTAGTAGTATAAACAACTAGAATTTATAATAAATGATGGTTCAAAACAGAAAGAAATACGAAGCTAATACGAGGCTTAGACGCAGCAAACAAACTCACAGCAGCAGCAGTCACAGCGAGGCAGACAGGAGCAATCGATCTCAGAGAATGTGCCTAACGCAAGTCCTTTTGAAAGGTTGTGAGAATGGCAAGGTTATTATAGAAAGCAGAGTGGCGCAGCGGAAGCGTGCTGGGCCCATAACCCAGAGGTCGATGGATCGAAACCATCCTCTTCTAAGACTTTCCTTATAAACATACTCTTTTCTTACTTGAAGAAAAGCTCACACATATCTGCGCTAAAACCCTTTGTTGTTTTCACCTGATCTCATTTATGACAGAGGCACTTCATGTGTGCCTAAACACAAGTCTGAAAACACAAGTTTGAAAACCCCTATGAATTGGTGCCTATCCCATACGGGGAAAAATATAATATATTCAAAATATATTGTAAATATATGTTGTGAACAGTGAAGTTTGGTTAAATATATTTTTGAAAGTGAAAATATATTTTGTTTCAACTTTCATATTACAAAATATATTTCAAAATGTATTTCAAATACATTTCCAACCGTACAGTAGCCTACATTTAGACAAAATACAAATGTGGATGGAACAGCATAGCGATCAAAAAGTAAACTATATTTCGTATCCATCATTTAAATGTTTTAGATTAATTTTAAACCCTTACAGGAACATTTTTTTTTTTTTTAATTCCCGCATGTTGTTCACTTCACAAGTCTTCCACAAAAATACAGAGTGACTGATCACAACAGTCAGAAGAGAAAAAAAGACAAATTTACTCATAAAAATCCTAAAAGCCTTGTAATCAGCCTCCCAAATGTATTTTTTTTTTATTACATATTATTTTATTTGTATTACTTGTTAGATTTTTTGCAGTTTTGTAATTTAATACAAGTGTAATATAACAATCATAGCGCTTAAATGTATATCAAATAAAAAATATATTTAAATATAAAAAATGGCTAGATTTACGATGTTAATAACTGCGTCATAATTTGCGCACGGACTTTTGGAGCACTGCGCATGCGCCTCTTTTTGCTGTAACGGTCAACTACCAGCGACTCAGCGAGAGCTCCCAGGAGAAAAGGTATGTAAAAGCTATCCACCTGTTTCCGGGGGGCGCTACTGTAAAATAGAATGTGGGTGAAACTTCCGGTTAGGTGGCGGAAGTAGTAAATCACCGGTATTTTGTGTTACATAGCGAAGAGGTTAGGTATTTTTCGAGTACATTTTTCTACTATTTAAAGTCGCAAACATTAATGAGAGATGTCGTTACGGAGCTCAGGGACAACATGTGCTGTTCGTGGTTGTACATATAACCGCACTAAACTAATTCAGTGGCTTAAACGTGAGTGTTTTGAACATACGCCTAAAACTAAATCTGAGTGTTCCTGTGAACGACTATACAGTTTCCATCCCCTCCCAAAAGACGACGAATCAAATAGAATATGGAGGAAGAACTTAAACTTAAAAACACCCCCAAAACACCTGTTTGTGTGCTCGTTTCATTTCGTGGACAAGAAGCCAACAGTGGATAACCCACTGCGGTGGCGCCATCTATGCTTAAAAACACACTGCGCCTCTACACGAGGTTGCGTGGTAGGCTCAATGTGTATGCGTTTGGTTGTCGGCAGACTTTTTAAAAGATATTTATAATAAAATCAAATTGTTTTGTGCAAACTCCACCAGATTCTTGTTCTACATCTCACAAACTACCACTGTGGTTATTTTCATGTTGTTTTACTGTTTTATTATTTAATAATTACCAGCCAAAATCCTAGACTGTATACCTGGCTATATAGCAATATTTAATAAATTCATAAAAAATGCAAATCTAATTGTTTTCTGCAAACTCCACCAGATTCCTGTTCTACATCTCACAGACTACCACTGTGGTGATTTTCAGGATGTTTTACTGTTTTATTATTTAATAATTACCTGCCAAAGTCCTATACTGTATACCTGGCTATATAGCAATATTTAATAAATTCATAAAAAATGCAAATCTAATTGTTTTCTGCAAACTACACCAGATTCCTGTTCTACATCTCACAGACTACCACTGTGGTGTTTTACTGTTTTATTATTGAATAATTACCTGCCAAAGTCCTATACTGTATACCTGGCTATAAAAACAATATTTAATAAATTAATAAAAAATGCAAATCAAATTGTTTTCTGCAAACTCCACCAGATTCCTGTTCTACATCTCACAGACTACCACTGTGGTGATTTTCAGGATGTTTTACTGTTTTATTATTTAATAATAACCCGCCAAAGTCCTATACTGTATACCTGGCTATATAGCAATATTTAATAAATTCATAAAAAATGCAAATCTAATTGTTTTCTGCAAACTACACCAGATTCCTGTTCTACATCTCACAGACTACCACTGTGGTGATTTTCATGTTGTTTTACTGTTTTATTATTTAATAATTACCTTCCAAAGTCCTATACTGTATACCTGGCTATATAGCAATATTTAATAAATTCATAAAAAATGCAAATCTAATTGTTTTCTGCAAACTACACCAGATTCTTGTTCTACATCTCACAGACTACCACTGTGGTGATTTTCATGATGTTTTACTGTTTTATTATTTAATAATTACCTGCCAAAGTCCTACACTGTATAGGCCTACCTGGCTATATAGCAATATTTAATAAATTCATAAAAAATGCAAATCTAATTGTTTTCTGCAAACTACACCAGATTCTTGTTCTTCATCTCACTGTCTACCACTGTAGTTATTTTCATGTTGTTTTACTGTTTTATTATTGAATAATTACCTGCCAAAGTCCTATACTGTATACCTGGCTATATAGCAATATTTAATAAATTCATAAAAAATGCAAATCAAATTGTTTTCTGCAAACTCCACCAGATTCCTGTTCTACATCTCACAGACTACCACTGTGGTGATTTTCAGGATGTTTTACTGTTTTATTATTTAATAATAACCCGCCAAAGTCCTATACTGTATACCTGGCTATATAGCAATATTTAATAAATTCATAAAAAATGCAAATCTAATTGTTTTCTGCAAACTACACCAGATTCCTGTTCTACATCTCACAGACTACCACTGTGGTGATTTTCATGATGTTTTACTGTTTTATTATTTGAATAATTACCTGCCAAAGTCCTACACTGTATACCTGGCTATATAGCAATATTTAATAAATTCATAAAAAATGCAAATCTAATTGTTTTCTGCAAACTCCACCAGATTCCTGTTCTACATCTCACAGACTACCACTGTGGTGATTTTCAGGATGTTTTACTGTTTTATTATTTAATAATTACCTGCCAAAGTCCTATACTGTATACCTGGCTATATAGCAATATTTAATAAATTCATAAAAAATGCAAATCTAATTGTTTTCTGCAAACTACACCAGATTCCTGTTCTACATCTCACAGACTACCACTGTGGTGATTTTCATGATGTTTTACTGTTTTATTATTGAATAATTACCTGCCAAAGTCCTATACTGTATACCTGGCTATAAAAACAATATTTAATAAATTAATTAAAAATGCAAATCAAATTGTTTTCTGCAAACTACACCAGATTCCTGTTCTACATCTCACAGACTACCACTGTGGTGATTTTCAGGATGTTTTACTGTTTTATTATTTAATAATAACCCGCCAAAGTCCTATACTGTATACCTGGCTATATAGCAATATTTAATAAATTCATAAAAAATGCAAATCTAATTGTTTTCTGCAAACTACACCAGATTCCTGTTCTACATCTCACAGACTACCACTGTGGTGATTTTCATGTTGTTTTACTGTTTTATTATTTAATAATTACCTTCCAAAGTCCTATACTGTATACCTGGCTATATAGCAATATTTAATAAATTCATAAAAAATGCAAATCTAATTGTTTTCTGCAAACTACACCAGATTCTTGTTCTTCATCTCACAGACTACCACTGTGGTGATTTTCAGGATGTTTTACTGTTTTATTATTTAATAATTACCTGCAAAGTCCTAACCTGTATACCTGGCTGCAAAGCAATATTTAAAAAATTCATAAAAAATCGAAATCAAATTGTTTTCTGCAAACTACACCAGATTCTTGTTCTACATCTCACAGACTACCACTGTGGTGATTTTCATGATGTTTTACTGTTTTATTATTTAATAATTACCTGCCAAAGTCCTACACTGTATACCTGGCTATATAGCAATATTTAATAAATTCATAAAAAATGCAAATCTAATTGTTTTCTGCAAACTACACCAGATTCTTGTTCTTCATCTCACTGTCTACCACTGTAGTTATTTTCATGTTGTTTTACTGTTTTATTATTGAATAATTACCTGCCAAAGTCCTATACTGTATACCTGGCTATATAGCAATATTTAATAAATTCATAAAAAATCGAAATCAAATTGTTTTCTGCAAACTCCACCAGATTCTTGTTCTTCATCTCACAGACTACCACTGTGGTGATTTTCAGGATGTTTTACTGTTTTATTATTTAATAATAACCCGCCAAAGTCCTATACTGTATACCTGGCTATATAGCAATATTTAATAAATTCATAAAAAATCGAAATCAAATTGTTTTCTGCAAACTCCAAATGATTCCTGTTCTACATCTCACAGACTACCACTGTGGTGATTTTCATGTTGTTTTACTGTTTTATTATTTAATAATTACCTGCCAAAGTCCTATACTGTATACCTGGCTATATAGCAATATTTAATAAATTCATAAAAAATCGAAATCAAATTGTTTTCTGCAAACTACACCAGATTCTTGTTCTACATCTCACAGACTACCATTGTGGTGATTTTCATGATGTTTTACTGTTTTATTATTTAATAATTACCTTCCAAAGTCCTATACTGTATACCTGGCTATATAGCAATATTTAATAAATTCATAAAAAATGCAAATCTAATTGTTTTCTGCAAAATACACCAGATTCTTGTTCTTCATCTCACTGTCTACCACTGTAGTTATTTTCATGTTGTTTTACTGTTTTATTATTTAATAATTACCTGCCAAAGTCCTATACTGTATACCTGGCTATATAGCAATATTTAATAAATTATTTTATGAGTTTATTATGAATTAATTAATTAATTATGAATTTATTCAATATTGCTATACAGCCAGGTATACAGTATAGGACTTTGGCAGGTAATTATTAAATAATAAAACAGTAAAACATCATGAAAATCACCACAGTGGTAGTCTGTGAGATGTAGAACAGGAATCTGGTGGAGTTTGCAGAAAACAATTTGATTTGCATTTTTAATTAATTTATTAAATATTGCTTTTATAGCCAGGTATACAGTATAGGACTTTGGCAGGTAATTATTCAATAATAAAACAGTAAAACATCATGAAAATCACCACAGTGGTAGTCTGTGAGATGAAGAACAAGAATCTGGTGTAGTTTGCAGAAAACAATTAGATTTGCATTTTTTATGAATTTATTAAATATTGTTGATATCTGGTGTCAAAACCAGTGACTGCTGCGAAAGGGCAGCTGACAACCCGGGAAAGACCTGGTGACGGCCTGAAGAGACTGCTGGCAGGAGGGAACAGACCCCAATGGGGCTGGCATGGGTTAGCTACCCGTGTTAGCAGGATCCTTGCACTACATAGTGGCTTGGATCCACCCAACTATGGCTACGAAAAGTTCAAAAGAAAAAATACCCCTTGAGTCTGCGAGAGCGGGGGCGGAAGATGACTCGTCGGTGGATCACACGGTAACAGACCCTGGAATGGAAACGACAACGAATCAAATGTTCAGCACAGGAATTGATGGAGTAACAGCACTGGCAGGACACAAGCTTCAAAGCTGCATCTGTGGCTGGAAAAAGATAACATCAGAAAAGGGTCTTAAGATCCACCAGGGCAGGAAAAAGTGCCTGAGAGAGCCTAGCAAGGGGCCTCGCATTGACCACTACTTCTTCAGAGGTAGGGCAAATCAGTCGAGTGAAGCCCAGTGGCAGGATATTCACCACAGTCCACAGGGTATCAGAACCCCAGACGAAGCTCAACCAAGCACAGAACCACCAACGGACATGTGTCCAGAGCCCATCCAGCCACAGACAGCAGTAGAGAGGAAGATGAATGGAAGGAAGCCTCAAATCTTGTGGCCTAAATCCTGCCAGAAAAAGGAGTGGGAAACCACAGACACAGACCTCGTCCATCTTTTAGAAGGTCTGAAAGGGTGTGTGGAAAGAAAGCTGGACAAAATCGGAGAGATCATTTACAGCTATGGAGCAGTGAGATTTGGGGTGAAAAGTACAACACCAAACCTTGGGACCCAGAAGAACCCATCAGTCAAGCTCAAGTCCAGGAGACAACAAGAGATTGAGCGACTGGTGAAAGAAAGAAGGAACCTGAGAAAACAGTGGAGGAAGGTCACAGAAGAGGAAAGGAAAGGTCTGGAGGCACTACAGGGTGACATCAAGCAGCGTATTGCAACACTGCGAAGAGCAGAATGCCTTAGAAAGCAACATAAGAAGAAGGAGCGAATGAGGACTGCCTTCTACAGAGATCCCTACAGGTTTGTCAAAGACCTCTTTGTCAAGGAGAAAACTGGGTCCCTCAAAGTACCCTTAAGGGAACTAGAGAAGCACCTTAGGAAGACCTACTCTGACAATCAGAGGCATGTGCCAGCCAGCATCCCGGATGATATGCCGCCAATTCAACCACCCGAGCACCAGCTGGAAACAAGACCTCCTACTTGGAGCGAAGTGGAGAGTACAGTAAAGCGGGCAAGAACAGCTTCAGCCCCTGGGCCCAATGGCGTTCCATATAGGCTCTATAAGAACGCGCCAGGTGTCTTGAAGTACCTCTGGAAGCTCATGAAAGTGGCATGGGAAAAAGAAATTATACCAAAGGCATGGCGACGGGCAGGAGGAATCCTGATTCCCAAAGAAAATAATTCCTCAACCATCGATCAGTTCCGCCAGATCAGCCTACTGAATGTGGAAGGAAAGATATTTTTCAGTGTTGTGGCCCAGAGGCTTTCTGCGTTCTTGCAGAAGAACAACTTTGTCGACACCTCAGTGCAGAAGGCAGGGATAAGTGGATTCTCAGGATGCCTGGAGCACACAAATGTCATCTGGCACCAGATACAGACAGCCAGGAGGGAGAAGAAAGACCTACACGTGGTTTTCTTGGATCTTGCCAACGCCTTTGGGTCAGTGCCGCATGAAGTTCTGTGGACTGCGTTCAAGTTCTTCCAAGTCCCAGAGGGTATCACAAGGCTGGTCAAAGCCTATTTCCAGGACCTTCAATTCTGTGTGACAGCACAGGCCAGTACAACTGCCTGGCAGCACCTCGAGATAGGCATAATGGCGGGCTGCACTATCTCTCCACTGGCGTTTACCATGGCGATGGAGCTCATTATTCGAGCATCCCGATGGGTGGTAGGAGGGGAGCGGTTGAAGAGCGGGCTACGTCTTCCTCCAATCAGGGCGTACATGGACGACATGACGACAATAACAACAACAAAAGCATGCACCAAACGCCTGTTGGAAAAACTCCAGGAAAACATCAAATGGGCAAGAATGGAGATTAAACCCAGCAAATCCCGCAGTATCTCAATTGTCAAGGGCCAGCTTACCAATGAGAGGTTCCAGGTCAACAACGAGCCAATACCAACAGTTCTGGAGAAGCCCATCAAAAGCCTCGGCCGCTGGTATAGCGCAGAACTCAAAGACTCGAAGCAGGTGGAGCAACTCAGGCAGGATACAATCAGCGGCCTCAAGAAGATCAACAACACTGCTCTCCCAGGGAAGCTGAAGCTATGGTGCTTTCAGTTTGGGCTGCTGCCCCGTCTCATGTGGCCAATTTCTATCTATGAGGTCACGCTATCCCATGCCATTCGACTGGAGAGATTAGTGAATGCACAAGTGAGGAAGTGGCTTGGGCTGCCGAGATGCCTTACCAGCATTGGCCTGTATGGCAACGGAGCTCTCTCCCTGCCAATCTCAAGCCTGGTGGAGGAGTACAAATGTGCCAAAACAAGGCTGGAAATGACTCTTACAGAATCCCGGGATCCAGTCGTCAGAGGTGCTGCTCCTACCCTAGCAACGGGGAGGAAATGGAAGCCGTCGGCAACGGTAGCGGCGGCAAAGGCTGCCCTCAGACACCGGGATATAGTGGGGCATGTCCAACATGGCAGAGGGGGCCTTGGATTGGAAGCAGCAACACCCACATGGCAAAAGGCCACTCCAACCGAACGGCGGCACATGGTGGTGGAGGAGGTGCGCCACCAAGAGGAAGCAGCCAGGTGTGCCAAGGCTGTCTCCCAAGCCCAGCAAGGCCGCTGGATGAAGTGGGATGGCGTGGAGAGGAGAGAAAAAAAATCACATGGAGTGAGATGTGGGGCATGGAGGCTAATAGGCTAAGCTTCATCATCAGAGCCACTTACGATGTCCTGCCCTCCCCAACCAACCTACATCTCTGGTATGGAGAGGACATAGCATGTCCCCTGTGTGCAGCCCCAGCAAACCTCAAACACATCCTGGTGGGTTGTAAGACCAGCCTAACTCAAGGAAGGTACACCTGGCGCCACAACCAAGTGCTGAGGTGCTTGGCTGCCGAACTTGAGAACAAGAGGGTAATCACCAACGCCACGCCACTAAATGCCCAGACTACCATCCCACGGAGAACAACCTTCATGCGGGAAGGGGAGAAACAGTGGACTAAGCCATCACTCCCAAACGCTAGCCCACTGAACGCAGCCCGGGATTGGGAAATGCGAGTAGACCTTAACCAGAGGCTCAACTTCCCACCCGAAATTGCAGCAACCAACCTGCGCCCAGACCTTGTCCTCTGGTCCATGTCCTGCCGGCGTGTCTTCATTGTTGAAATGACTGTCCCATGGGAGGATGCCATCGACGAGGCATTTGAACGGAAGAGGCTGCGTTATGCCAACTTAGCAGCTGAAGCAGAGGGGCGGGGCTGGAATGTGAAGGTGTGGCCAGTGGAGGTGGGATGCAGAGGTTTTGTGGCCAGCTCGACCACAAGGCTCTTGAAGGAAGTAGGGATCAGAGGGCAGTCCCAACGGAGGGCAATTAAAGAACTTGCCACTGCAGCGGAACGGAGCAGTCACTGGCTGTGGCTGAAACGTAGGGATGCAACATGGGCTGCCAAATGATCGCATGGTGCCACCACCGTGCGACACACACCCGGGTCTGATCAACCCGTGGTGGGCCAACCCAGGCGGAGGGTGTCTTGTGATAAGTGGCCGAAACACCCAATGAGGTCGGGCACACAACTGAAGATGTGTCGCACTGGTGGCACCATGGGTTCTGTGCCAAATTTCACCCCACCCAAGATGACATCTCCATTCAATTGTTGTGCTGAAAGTTAGGGATCTTTAACAACCAGTCCTATTAAGAATCATTGCTATATAGCCAGGTATACAGTATAGGACTTTGCAGGTAATTATTAAATAATAAAACAGTAAAACATCATGAAAATCACCACAGTGGTAGTCTGTGAGATGTAGAACAGGAATCTGGTGTAGTTTGCAGAAAACTATTTGATTTGCATTTTTAATTAATTTAGTAAATATTGCTTTTATAGCCAGTATAGGACTTTGGCAGGTAATTATTCAATAATAAAACAGTAAAACATCATGAAAATCACCACAGTGGTAGTCTGTGAGATGAAGAACAAGAATCTGGTGTAGTTTGCAGAAAACAATTAGATTTGCATTTTTTATGAATTTATTAAATATTGCTAAATAGCCAGGTATACAGTATAGGACTTTGGAAGGTAATTATTAAATAATAAAACAGTAAAACAACATGAAAATCACCACGGTGGTAGTCTGTGAGATGTATAACAGGAATCTGGTGTAGTTTGCAGAAAACAATTAGATTTGCATTTTTTATGAATTTATTAAATATTGCTATATAGCCAGGTATACAGTATAGGACTTTGGCGGGTTATTATTAAATAATAAAACAGTAAAACATCCTGAAAATCACCACAGTGGTAGTCTGTGAGATGTAGAACAGGAATCTGGTGGAGTTTGCAGAAAACAATTTGATTTGCATTTTTAATTAATTTATTAGATATTGCTTTTATAGCCAGGTATACAGTATAGGACTTTGGCAGGTAATTATTCAATAATAAAACAGTAAAACATCATGAAAATCACCACAGTGGTAGTCTGTCAGATGAAGAACAAGAATATGGTGTAGTTTGCAGAAAACAATTAGATTTGCATTTTTTATGAAATTATTAAATATTGCTATATAGCCGGGTATACAGTATAGGACTTTGCAGGTAATTATTAAATAATAAAACAGTAAAACATCCTGAAAATCACCACAGTGGTAGTCTGTGAGATGTAGAACAAGAATCTGGTGGAGTTTGCAGAAAACAATTTGATTTCGATTTTTTATGAATTTATTAAATATTGCTATATAGCCAGGTATACAGTGTAGGACTTTGGCAGGTAATTATTAAATAATAAAACAGTAAAACATCATAAAAATCACCACAGTGGTAGTCTGTGAGATTAAGGAATCTGGTGGAGTTTGCAGAAAACAATTTGATTTGCATTTTTAATTAATTTATTAAATATTGCTTTTATAGCCAGGTATACAGTATAGGACTTTGGCAGGTAATTATTCAATAATAAAACAGTAAAACATCATGAAAATCACCACAGTGGTAGTCTGTGAGATGAAGAACAAGAATCTGGTGTAGTTTGCAGAAAACAATTAGATTTGCATTTTTTATGAATTTATTAAATATTGCTATATAGCCAGGTATACAGTATATGACTTTGCAGGTAATTATTAAATAATAAAACAGTAAAACATTTTGAAAATCACCACAGTGGTAGTCTGTGAGATGTAGAACAAGAATCTGGTGGAGTTTGCAGAAAACAATTTGATTTCGATTTTTTATGAATTTATTAAATATTGCTATACAGCCAGGTATACAGTATAGGACTTTGGCAGGTAATTATTAAATAATAAAACAGTAAAACAACATGAAAATCACCACAGTGGTAGTCTGTGAGATGTAGAACAGGAATCTGGTGTAGTTTGCAGAAAACAATTAGATTTGCATTTATTATGAATTTATTAAATATTGCTATATAGCCAGGTATACAGTGTAGGATTTTGGCAGGTAATTATTAAATAATAAAACAGTAAAACAACATGAAAATAACCACAGTGGTAGTTTGTGAGATGTAGAACAGGAATCTGGTGTAGTTTGCAGAAAACAATTAGATTTGCATTTATTATGAATTTATTAAATATTGCTATATAGCCAGGTATACAGTGTAGGATTTTGGCAGGTAATTATTAAATAATAAAACAGTAAAACAACATGAAAATAACCACAGTGGTAGTTTGTGAGATGTAGAACAAGAATCTGGTGGAGTTTGCACAAAACAATTTGATTTTATTATAAATATCTTTTAAAAAGTCTGCCGACAACCAAACGCATACACATTGAGCCTACCACGCAACCTCGTGTAGAGGCGCAGTGTGTTTTTAAGCGTAGAAGGCGCGACCGCGCTTCTCAGAGGCGCAGATGGCGTGACCGCAGTGGATAACCCGTACCCAACGCTCTTTCTGGGTTACGAGAAGCCACCGGAGAAGAGACGCCAACCTAGGATTCGACATGTCACAACAACAACAACAGGTAACTTAACATTAATGTAATGTCAACTTGCTTGTTTTTTTCCTTTGTTTTTCTTAAATTACTTATTATTAATATATGCCATGATGGTAGACAGGTAGCCTGATGTTTTTACCTCACATAAACTTTTATTGTGACGAGCTTGGAGGGCACAATGGTACACAGTGACAGATGCTAATTTAATTTCCTCTATTAGTTAACATTTAATGTTACAGAATATCTATATTGATGATATTAAACGCAGTCTAGATGTTTTTCAATACTCTAATGCCCCCTTCTTGTTTTTTTTTTTCTGCCACTAAACAAATCGTCATTGAAGTACTAACCAGCTAAATATAAGACCGCCACAGCTAAATATGTACTTAATGTATTCCCTGCAGATGAGCCTGATGTGATGCAGGTTTTTGGGGACCCAGATCCTACCTCATAGACCTTCCATGATGCCCAGACACAGTGGTCAGACCCAACAATGGAGGACCACACCTACTCCAAAGCACCTACCATCACATGTGGTATGACAACTGCCCCATCCACTGAGAGGACACTGCCTGTTGCAGATGTTGTTTTGAAAGATGATACAGACTGTCTGCTTTACACAGGGATTCCACTTCTCGAATTCAAAACCCTTGTGTCTTGCTTGCAAAGTTTTGCCCCCATTTTCAGCAGAGGACCAAATCCTCTTGACATTAATGAAGCTTAGACAGAACTTTGTTATTGCCGATTTAGCTAGACGCTTCAAAATGTCGCCTGGTCAGGTCAGTAAAACACTGACATTCTGGATAGATGTGATTGCTGAGCACACCCAGGATCTCATTCCATGGCTGCCGCGCGAAACAATAAAAGCCACTTTGCCGCAAATTTTTAAGGACAATTTCCCCAACACAACTTGTGTCATTGACTGCACAGAAAGTGTCTTGCAGAAGGCTAAAAATCTGGACTCTAGAACTGAATCTTATAGTCACTACTATGCAAACAATACTGTTAAGTATCTGGTAGCAATTGCTCCATCTGGTATGGTTATGTACATTTCAGAGGCTTACGGTGGCAAATGTAGCGATAGATTCATCACACAGAACTCTGGGTTTCTCGACCATTTGCGTGCTGGAGATGAGGTGATGGGGGACCGTGGCTTCACCATCAGAGATCTGCTAGAAGAACGGAATGTTCGTTTGATCATGCCAGCTTTTACGCGCAAGAAATGCCAGCTGACAAATGAGCAGGTCACTCGCACAAGACGCATTGCTAATGTCCGCATCCACATTGAGCGAGCAATCAGACGTCTTAAGGTGTACAAGATCCTCTCTCAAACTGTGCCTATTAATTTTGTCCCTAAAATCGACAGAATACTAAGAATCTGTGCAGCACTCGTAAATCTGCGAGGAGAGCTTATTTCTAAAACATAGACCATATCTTACACAATCAGCTTGAGCTTAAATCTTCAATTCTCTCTATAACTTTATCAACTGTATAAACCAATACACAACTTTTACTTGCACTGATATACCAACACTTTTTCTTTTAGTTGTTGTTTCAGAGAGTTATTTTCTTTTTGCTGTGTAAATTTGTTTAAATTCTTAATATTTTTCAATCTCGTAATATTCTGCAAAAAAGAGAAGTACTGTGTACTTTCACAGTATAATATTGCTATTTTTATTTAATGAAATGTTCTGAATACCACTGTTAACCAAATGTGCAAATGACACATTAATTAATTCTTGAATTATGACTAAGTGTGTAATGTTTTTATTCAGTATGTATTTTTTTATTTTAATTGTGGTTTGTTTCCTCACACAACTGTAACCATGCCTTAATAAGTATTGATGATAAATAATATTATTATAATATTGAGAACAGTGTAAACATTCCCCCAACTACGCATTAAACATCTGCAGGTATGTTGGACAGAGATGTATTTTCTTGTCAGCAAAATCATGAGCCAACCTGGGTAGCATGTGTACAAAGAAGAAGTTCTGCAGATGTTGCACTTGTGCATCTGTGTAGTGCTTATCAAATGGAATCTCCAATTCGATGTCCTCACTTGGTGTCCAGATGACTAGCTTGCAGCTCTGTAGGCCCAGACACATCATGGTCAGTTGTGTCTGAAAGGATTAAGAGTACATGTTTGTAAAAATAATTTGTTTAATTAATGCATACAGGTGCATCTCAAATTAGAATGTCGTGGGAAATTTTCATTTATTTGAATTTGGAGGTTTCATAAGCTGTAAGCCATAATCATCAAAATTATAACAAATAAAGGCTTGAAATATCTCACATTTTGCATGTAATGAGTCTATATAATATATTAGTTTCACGTTTTAAGTTGAATTCCTGAAATAAATAAACTTTTCCACGACATTCTTATTGAGAAGCACCTGTAAGTTTAAAATACAATGTAAGTCTAATAATAGAGCTACTTTCATATTAAAAAGTATATTTCTAAATATAGAAAATATATTTTATTTAAAAACAATAATCTTTATTATTAAATTATTAAAGAATCACCTGGAGGTAGTATCCATCCTTTCCTTTAGGACAAATCAGGTACTGTCCATCACCTAAACTTTTGATGTCACCATTTGGCCGTCCTAGAAATTCTGCCAGTGACATGGAACTCTTGAAGGGGCACTTGATCTCAAGGAGTTGTGCTGAGTCAAGGATCCCATCTGGGCTGGCTCCCAACCAAGGATGGTCAGGGTGCACGACCAGGCCTCTCTTCTCCACAGTATGCCCTCTGCTTTTCATGAGTGTGATGACGTTTATCTCATTTTCTTTGCCATGCAGTGTTGCTGTATTGCCGGTGAATGTTGGGTACAGATGCTCATTTAGAAATTTTTGAGGATCTGTGGTGTTTCGTTTTGGGACTCGTTTTGCTGTGCTGGCTGTTAGACGCAGCTTTCTAGCATCGTGCCATGACTGTGAAGCACTTTGCATCCTGGTTTCTTCCATCAGTGTAGCTGCTTGTGTAGGGGACACTTTAATGTAGGCCTCATAAAAATGTGTGCATTTTGGACATGTTAGTGTTGTGCTGTGTTCAGTATGACAGAGTGTATTACTGTGGGTTGGATCATGTTTGCTGTGGCCTGCCTTGTTGCTGTCAACATCTGCTCTATAACTTAACTGAATAAGACCATTTGTCTGGAGCTGAAACAGTGGGGCCATCACTGATGAATTACTGTGGGCTATGAACTCTCTGTGGTTCTTAAAAAGTTGGGGGGAAGTTGTTGATTCTTGCATTGTTGATGTGCCTGGATAAATGTGGTATGGCCTGTGATGGTTAAAATTAATGTTCTTCACCTTCCTCATTCCTACATTCTTCTTCGCACCTGAATTCCACTTCCTTTGCACATCAGTGCATGCCATCCCTGTCTTTCCCTGCCTGACTGCATTCTCAACCTAAATTGAATTCAATTTTATTATCCAACAATATTAAAATAAATATTTTAAGTCAAGGCTACTGTGAAGCAACATATACAGAACATGAATGACACACAGTAAACATTTCAGTTTAGTACATTTATTAATTAATTAAAAATACACAATACAATAATACATTTTGTGCCCTTAATTGTCCTAACTTTACTGACCTTCCACAAAAGTGCTGCTGCATGACTACAAGAGCGTCCTGGCCCTGCAATACATGAACAACCCGCTGTCTGTATTTCCCCTGTCACTGAAACTAGCACCCAAGCCTTATGATGTGTTACGTGCAGGCTCTGGCTCGGCTCAATGTCAGCTTTTAGATACGCAAGGTCGTTTCCGACGTCCTTAAACAACACTTGACCGACTTTATCACTGTGTAGATATTGATATGCCTCTGAGCTTTTGAGATTGCTCATCGCCTTACCATCACAGGCTACTGAATCTACAAAATAGCTAAAAATGTTACCATACGTGATACGAGGCCACTTCTTCACGTCATCCTCCCAACCATCTACCGCGGATGGTAAAGGTACTGTTATATCACCCCTTTTTATTTCGTTGAGGTTGTGTTCCCACATCATTAAGTTTGGATCGCTAAATCTTGAATGACGGTCAACTAATGAATGAATGAGTGTCAACTCCCGCTTGTTTACTTCGAACCGGAAGTCGCGCCCACTTTTGACGCAATGCCTCATGGGGCGTAGGAAACAGGTGGATACATTACGTTCAAGTCATCATTTAGAATATGTTAATTGTCACTTTATTATGTTGTATTTTTAAGGTTTTGAAACTTTATTTTTCAGTTGAATTCCCTGTTTGGTTCATTTGCTCTCAATCTCCTGTAAGGCGTAGCCTAACTTACTGAGGTAAAATCTAAGATAACGTTACATTTTAAAAATTCCATTGTAGTTGTTTTTAATTTGAACTTTTTAGAACTTTTTTAAACAGCTTCACATTTTTTTAATTTCAGTAAGCTAGACCAGTGTCTCCTAACCCTGCTCCTTGAGGCACACAACAGTAGCTATACATTTCGGATGTCTCCTTATCTGACCCATATATTTCTGGTCTTGGAGTCTCTACTAACGAGCTGAGTTGATTCAGTGATTGATTAGGAAGAGTTGGTAAAGTGTTGGTGTGCCTCCAGGAACATTGGGAAACACTGAAGCCGTTTCTCAATGTCAAGGAAGGATCCTCGGAAGCCGGAATTTCGAGGATGCTACGTCATCGACATCCGTCGAAGGACTGTTCCAATGTCGAGGATCCTCAGAATTTCAACCAAGGGCGGAGTCCTTCGTTCGGAAAATATCCCATATACAGGAAAGTGTGCATATGTGTAGACTTCGCGCTCTTCGCGCTATCAAATCGCCCACAATCCTATGCGCGCAGCTTTGCTATCTTGTAAAAAAAATACAAAATGTCGGATGTTAGCGGAGTCGGAGCAATAACGGGGCAATATGCTTTTAAATGCAAGTAGGCTATATTTACGTTACCATACATTTGTTATAACCGTCATATAAGTAAAGTTTAACTTTAAATGCCAGTACAAATTACTACCGTATTGATATTACAAATTATACAAATTACGTTATGGCTAACCTGTCATTTTAACAATTGTTAGCTTGTTTGCTGTCACCGGCATTTCACATATTTTACCATTGCATGTGTTTTAACAGCTAGAATGTTGCTATGGACGCAGTTCTGTTCACTCAGGCACAATCATTTTTAAATCAATAAACTCCTTTTGAAATCAATATTTTGTCTCAAATTATTGATTTATTATTATTGATTTATTTTGTTAGGTAGGCAGCCATGTAATAAGCGGGATAATGTATAGCGAGCCAGTTTTTACAGCAAATAGAGTTAGAGTTCGCGGGGTTTCACTAACGGACGCAATGACGTGCACTTGCTAGAATGTTCCATTTACGTGTTCTCTCGAATCCTAAAGAGGATCCTCGCCTAGCCTCTGAAGGAAATGACTTGGAAGGACGCGTCCTGCCAAGGAAGTATCCTTGACATTGAGAAACACCTTGAGTTAGACCATGCAGCCTCAGCCTGTCACTCATATAATCATTGCTGATTTTAATGTTAGAGATCAATCAATCAATCAATCAATTTTTATTTATAAAGCGCTTTACAACAACCAAAGTTGATCAAAGCGCTGGACAGAGACAAAATGTTAGAGATAAAACTAGTTAATTGGAACACTTTTATTCGTTCATCATTAGAGTTGAGGTATATGCTGGTCTGGTATAGTCAATGATTCAGTTGATTATAACAAAATATACTTATTTGTTACCACCTACAGGTTTGTGTAATGTGCAATTCATTACTGTAATAATAAAACATACTTTTTATTTTCAGCAGCGGAAGTGGAGACAGTTTGTGCAACGACAAGGTGAGGATAATCATGAGACCCACTTTAATAAGTAGAATAAATACTTTTTAATCATTGGTTAACTATTAATTGATTTTGTTTGTCTAATTTATGAATTGATATGTTCTCTGCACTTATGTCTTTGTTTCCATCTGTCTCTGTCTGGAACAATAGCGGATCCCGACCCATCTGCCAACACAAGACGCATCCTTATCCAGATGCTGACCGGCCCACTGGCCCAACAGTTGTGCTGGTCCTGGAGAGGCTCAGACCTGAAGCTTTGGTCTGCAGAGGTACAGTATATAATGTTCATAGTCAAGTCACCTTTATTTATATAGCGCTTTATACATTATAGATTGATTCAAAACAGCTTCACCGTAATAAACAGAAAAATAACAATTCAAAAGACGAATAAAAAAAAGAAGAAATATACATATTTTTGTGTTTCTGTCCACGCAACTGTGGACTCACAAATATGGAGTATTTTTCTTAACTGTGCGTTCACACCGGACGCGAATAGCGCGTCAAATTCGCGTCTGCCGCGTCTAGTTTGACGCTTGAACATTTTTAATGCATTCGCGCGTCCAAAGCGAAATACACGCGCGTAAAAAGCAAGCGTTTGGAGCGAAATGGACGCGTGTCCGAGGTGAAATCCGCTTCTTCTGGGAGAGGCAAGTGCTGCGAGAAATTTAAAAATACTACTGTTATTGTGTCACGAAATGTAGTTTTAAGGGTTGTTCAGTCGAGAATGTAGTTGTTTAAAGCTCAAATCTTTGGTTTGTTTATAAAGATAGCGCCTATTTAAAAAATTTTATCTGACGTTTCGGAGTTGTGAGATCCAGGCGATCAGCGGGCGCTCAGCGCTCATGTAACCCGCTGGAGCAGCCTCACCTCGGCTAGTCCTCCTGACGTCTGCCGCTGCTAAACCAGACATGTTTAAATTCACAATCTATAGCTTCGGCTCTATTATATGAAACATAAGTTAAAATACATTAATGACTCTTTATAACGTCGGTCAAACGACTTCTCTAATTAACGTTATGTGAGTTTTTCTTCATCTCATTCAGAAATGTAGCCTATGACTGCAAGTGTTCAGTGTCACATTCATAGTTAACATCTGAACAATGTCATTCCTTCTTTCACGCCGGCATTTAGTCATTACAAAATAATTTATTAAGACCAAACATAAGTTACTTAAAATGACGTTTATCACGTCACTTCACCACGTGACAGCAGCAAGCAGGCTCCTGATTGGTTAACGCGGCGCGAATTGACGCAGAAGTTCAGATTTTTCAACTTCGGGCGGCAGACGCGAATTCGCGTCAAACGCGTGAATGCATAAAAAGCACTATAAAATCATTTGCGCGTAACGCGCCAGACGCGAGGCATATTCACGTCTGCCGCGGCGCAGGATTTTTTTACGCGCGTAACGCGTCTTTGCATTGACTTAACATTGAAATCACTCGCGCCTGACGCGCTATTCGCGTCCGGTGTGAACGCACCATTAATCTCTAAAAAAGTGCATCTATCCATGAGTGGTCCACATGGCTTCGGTGGGTTAATGAAGGCCTTCTGAAGAAAAGCAATGCGTTTGTGTAAGAAAAATATTCATATTTAAAACTTTTTAAAGTAAAATAACTAGCTTCCGGACAAACAACACAGATTCGACTGAAGTCTAATGCGCAACTTATGCGAGTCGTACTGCTGATATTTTCACTACACCATGCTACTTTCGACGTCATAAGCTGCACATTAGGGACAAGTAAACTGCGTTTGGCTGGAAGATAGAATTTTTCTTAGTAACGTGTTAAAAAGGGATATTTTTCTTACACAAACTCATCGCTTTAATTTAGAAGGCCTGTATTAACCCCCATAGCCATGTGGAGCACTTCTACCATGGATAGATGCACTTTTTTGAGCTTCAAACGTTTCTGCCTTTGTGAGATTTCAATATCCCTTTATTTGTAAAAGTGAAAATGCAGTGCAGAATAAAAAAAAAAAGGCTAACTCTACCTTTCATTATCAGTTTCTTTCAGTGGTGCAGAGGGAAGGCAATCAAGGCAGCCATATACGGTAAGTCAATACTTGATAAAAGGAAAATTTACTTTTTTAAATTTAAATTTACTCAGTTAAAATATAGCTGTAATTTTTTTTCTCTTGCAGTGGCAGTCAAGATGAGTCAAGTGTCCAAAACGGGGAAATTCACTGCTGATTCCATAATTCCTTACTGAGTTTTATCCAAATGTTCACATGTGTTATAGAGAAATAAAGTTTTTCTTAAAATGCAAGATGTGAATGTATTTTCTTGATTTTAAATACATTTATATTTTGAAAATATATTTTAAAAATGGCCATAAATAATATTATTGAATGCTTTTGAAAATTATATTTATATTTTGAAAATATATTTTAAAATGGCCCAAAAATATATTTTAGGAAATATATTTACCTAGTTAAAAATATATTTTAGGAAATATATTTTTTGGCCATTTTTTTTATATTTTGAAATATATGTGAAAATATATTTGTAAATATATTTTTTTACCGTATCATCCGGTGTGCGACCCCCTTTAACGTTACGTTTTGAGTGGATGAATGATGAGCGCGAGATGCCGAAATGGATGCCAATAAGATTCTGAATGGAAAGTTTACTTTTAAAAAGTTGCCAAATGGTTCAATTGACAAGACCAACGTGATCTGTGTGTTTTGTCGTTGTGAACTGAGCTATCATCTCAGCACGTCCAGTCTGAAATGGTCAAGCACACACACACAGCTGATGCGAGTTCTCCGCCCACTCGTCAATATCAGTAAAGTTTCCTCGTCAGTATTTCTTTCACCCTTTTATTGATGGACAGTGTAACATTGTGTGAGAGATTAGATGATTTGCTCCAAGTGAGAATGTTAGTGTGAAATTGAACACAACACAGTAGCTATATGCCAATGTTGTTTTCAATAAAAAACATTTGCCCAAAGCAAGCCGATCCACTTTTCTATGTTGATAAGAGCATTTAAATGAGAAAAAATAATGGGACAAAAAGAAATCAAGAGACATTTAGAATAAATTAAAATGTGCGATTAATCGCAAGTTAACTATGACATTAATGCGATGAAGCCATGAGGACTGATGTAAAGCCATCGGCATCAAACAATCATTGAATTTGGATTGTTCTCCCAAATTCTATGACTATGCTGTTTGATGCCGATGGCTTTACATCAGTCCTCATGGCTTCATCGGTCTGCACCCTGCATGGGTATGGATTTTTCAATTGGGCAGAAGTTCAGTTTAACTCCTGCAGGCACAATCATCGAGTCGGCAACAGCCGCCCGGCAAGATCAGTTTGGATTATTCTACTCCTGTTCGTTTCAGGTAATGTCCATCCAAACCCTGGCCCAAAACTGCTTGAGCTTCTGAGCCCTGACGATTTAAAAGATAGCAGTGGTTTGCGTTTTATTCATGTCAACGTGCGCAGCCTGATTAATAAAATCGATAATATTCGTCTGTGGGCTAAACTGACAGAAAGTGACATAATCGTCTTGTCAGAAACATGGCTCAAACCATCAATCACGAGCAATATGATTCACATCGAAGGGTATAATCTCTTTAGGACGGATCGTATGGGTAAAGGAGGGGGAGTAGCCATATACAGTATGTTAAGGCATCGTTGGAATGTTGTTCCATTGTATCAATAACAAAGCCAAAATTCTAAGAATTATGTGCCATTAAATTACAGTTTTTTACAATCACTTTGTTACTATTTTCAGAACCTTGGTGTCATTTAACTCTAGACACAAAACTCACAACCAATGATTAAAATGCACATTTTTCAAAACTCTAACCCTTTTCACAATTGCTTGGATACAATACACAAAAAACTTAGATAATTTGTTAATTCAACAAAAATCAGTTCCTGGAGGGCCACAGCCCTACAGAGTTTAGTCCCAACCCTGCTTCAACACACACACACACCTGCAATTTTCAAATTAGAATGAAGGACTTGATTAGCTGATCAGGTGTTTTTAAAAAATGTTTAGGGTTGAAGCTAAACTCTGCAGGGCTCTGGCCCTCCAGGAACTGAGTTTGACACCCCTGTAAAGAGTTGATTGGGATCCAATTGCAAGAGCATAGTGATACGTAACATGGAGCCAGCAGGTGATCCAGGTCACAAAGGAGGTCAAGCAGTGGTGGGAGGAAGACGAGGAAGACGTGTTGGTCGAAGGAATGGTAGGGGAGAGGTGGTTGTGGGCCTTGTTTGAGAGGTGTGGGGGAACGTGGTAGAGGACAAGGCCACGGACAAAGACAGCATAGTGTCCAATGAAATTCGGGCAATAGTTGTAGACCATGTCATAAATCATGGCATGACAATGACTGAGGCGAGTACAATGATACAACCAAACCTCAGAAGGTCAACCGTGGCCTCAATAATCAGAATTTTCCGCAATGAGAACCAGTAAGTTATCAGCATGCACTAAACATTATGCTACTCTCAATTGTCAAATGACTGCATACCAATGTGTATCACAGAATAGGTGATGTGACCAAGTGTCTTCTTACTCTAATGTTCCCTGTAGAATTGTGACCATATCAAATAGTGGAGGCAGAGGCACAACTCTAACTGACCAACAAGAGCAGGCTGTGGTCGATTTGATTCGGGCCAGAAATGATATTCGCCTTACAGAAATTCGCCAATCATCAGCATTAAACATATTCTCTCTACTACTGCAGTACTTTTACAGAGATGTATTTACTGTACATGTAGTACCATAATGAAACCTGTATCACCTATTTTGTTCTAGAATATTTAATGATTGTACGAACAATGACACAGTGAAACTATCGGTTGCTTGTATGTGGGTGATCTATAGTTATGTTTCAATGGTATTTCACAGTAAATTTGTTTTTTGAACCAATGATTGTGCATGTGCAATATTTCTTTAAAGATGTGAATGCACAATGCAATGTTTTGAACATTAGACAGCCTGTGTTACAAGTGATAACCATTTTGAGTTTTGTGTCTAGAGTTGTGAAAAATGACATCAAGGTTCTGAAAATAGTAACAAAGTAATTGTAAAAAACTGTAAATCTTCCCAATGGCGCTTTTCTGACTGTGGTAGGATGTTACCGCCCACCTTCGGCTGCAGCTGGAGCAACTTCTTTACTGTCTGACTTTTTGCATAAACTGTCCAATGAGTATATTCTCCTAGGAGATCTGAACTGGGACTGGCTATCACCTTCATCAACGTTAAGAGATATGTGACACTTTACATTTGACGCAACTAGTACAGTCACCTCAGGGCCGGCCCTGGGCATAGGCGGAATAGGCAAATGCTAAGGGCGCCCCGCCCAAATTATTATTTTTATGAATATATTTTAAGTTTTTTATTACCAATACTACTTAAATATTATGGATTAAAAAAAGCGAGCGTCCGATAAAGACAAAACTACAACATTGCTTTCCCGAATCCCGATCCACCCCGGTCCGACTGAGTGACGCATCAATCTCCCCCGCCCCCGCCCTGCTGAAAAACAAACAAACATCCGTTACCTGTGTGTGATTGTGAGTGACAGATGGCCGAATTCACTGACACTGATAAGTTGTCATTATGTCAAAAAGACCAAAGCCATCTGGTGCCCAGGGAAGAAAAAAAAAAAGAAGAGAAGAGGAAGAAAAACGCGAAAAAGACAGATGTAGGTAATGATGATCAGTTTATCTATGTTGCATTAAGTTAGTTCAACGATGCCTGTAACGTTCACTAATTTGAATTAGCTTATGACATAGTTAGTTGAACTTGTGCAGTATTTTATGGTATTTTCATTTGAATTGGCTAAATTAGTAATGTTTATGTTATATGTATTATTTTTTCAGGAGATATTTTACTTTAACTTCACTACATTTGAAAGACAAATATCGTACTTTTTACTCCACTACAATTCTGTCAAGGTCCTTGAGTAGAAAGTAGTGACATATAAATCTTTATTTAAAATGAGTTCTGCATAAAATGTTGCTATATAAACGTAAATCTTTATTTAAAATGAGTCCTACATAAAATGTTGTTATATATATGTATTATATATATGGATTTATTAAAAATAGCAACATTAAAATTCAATTTAAATAAAGATTTACGTTTCTCCTCTGTTTCATGGTTATAATATCATAAAGTGTAGTTAGTAGGACATTGCTGCCATGCCAGATATACTGGAAAACAAACACTTTCAAAATTAATTTTGAAAATGTAACTACTGTATGCTAGAGAAGTGCTCAATGAATAGAATTTTGTTCATGAATACCAGATGTAATTATTCTTGCTGTTTGTGTGTTTAAGCTATAATGTGGTTTAGGTGCTGCCATATTTTTATAGTTTCACTATCATCAGCTTTTTCATAATAAAATGTAACACCCAATGGTCACATATAATCCTCCTCTTCTCTCTTCAGATGCACTTTTGAAATATCTGAACCCCGTCCCTGCTCCTGGGCCCCCTGTTGCAGACATCTCCATCTCAGCACCGCCCAGTGATTCAGCATCAAGCACATCTCTTCCCTCCACTTCAGCAATGTTTCTGTAATATAGTTTAAAACATAATTTAATATAAACATATTTATATTGTATCTATAATACGTTGTGTGTGTGTTTCCAAAATATTTTCAAAATAAAGAAAAACAAGACAAAGCTGTGCAGTTTGTTTCTGTGTAAGTTTATGAACAAAATTCCAGGGGCACCAGGTGAAATCTTGCCTAGGGCAGCAAATTGGCCAGGGCCGGCCCTGAGTCACCTACACGTCTAAATCAGAAAAGAATGGACAAATCGACATTAATTGACGTAATTCTGTCTAATGCTCCACATAAGTATTCGACTACTGGAGTGTTTTGTAATGATATCAGTGATCACTGTATGGTTGTGTGTGTTAGAAACTGCAAATTGACTAAAACTAAGCCATGGTATATTTTTAAACGAAATTATAAATGTTTTAATGAGCAAGCTTTTCTTCATGAAATCTATCAGAGTGATTTAAACTTAGTTTGTGATATGGATGATGTTGAGCTGGCCTGAAATTATTTAAAAAATACCTTTTTAGCCATAGTTGAAAAACATGCTCCTATAAGAAGATACAGAGTGAGGGGTAGAGACAATCCTTGGTTTAATGACTTTATTGCAACAGCTACTAGAGAACGGAATAAAGCATGGATTAAAGCAAAACGAAATACTAATGATAAATGCTGGGTAAATTATAGAGTATTAAGAAACAAATGCACAAAACTAATAAAAAGTACAAAAAGTCAATATTATCTGAATTTGTTAAATGAAAACCTCAATGACCCCAAACATTTTTGGAAAGTAATTAAATCTTCTTCGGGAGACGTACCCCCTCCAACTATCCCAGAAGTTATGAGAGCAAGTCAGGGTGAAATAAGGGGCAAACAAAAATATAGTAGATATATTCAACAAGAATTTTATTAATGCAGGAATAGATACTCAGTCAACACTCCCAACCAACCCCACATATTTCTATCAGAAACTTGTCTAATGTAAATTTGAATAAGTTAAACTTTACTTCAATATCTGTCTCTGAAGTGCAAAAGGCTCTGTTGGGCCTGGACTGTAAAAAGTCTGCTGGGCCAGACCAGATTGAGCCATTTTTTCTCAAAAGTGCTGCAAATTTGATTGCTAAACTCATCTCTTCCATTTTTAATCTTAGTTTATACAGTGGTTCTATTACCAAATCATGGAAATCTGAATTTGTCCTCCCACTATTAAAAAGTGGAGACCCGTCGGCCTTAGATAATTATCGGCCAATTTCTAGATTATCTGTTTTGTCTAAACTATTTGAGTCTCTTATAAATGAGCAACTAAAACATTTTTTAGCTGATAACTGTATTTTAAGTTCCACTCAGGCCTTGTCCACACGAACACGGGTATTTTTATAACCGTGACTTTTTTACGCGGTTCGCCCGTTCGTCCACACGGAAACGCAGTATCAGGTCACTTTAAAAAAAACATTTTTGAAAACCCCTGCCAGGGTGAGGATTTTCAGAAACGCCGGTTGCAGTGTTGTCGTGTAGACAGTAAAACCGGAGTTTTTGCCTTGCGACGTCAAAGTGTGCGCCGTTATCCGCTGTGTTTGACGTCAGATTGTGCGTCGCTGACGGCTTCTGATTGGCCAACGTGGCTTTACGGTTAGGGTTATATCGCCGACTGCTGGTGTGGAATGCAGCGCTTGATAGCGTGTTTTTGCGTTTTCATGTAGACAGAGATTTTTTCAAAAACGCAGGAGGAAAAACTCCGGTTATAAAAATACCCATGTCCGTGTGGACATGGCCTTAGTCTGGGTACAATTACGGCTGTAACCTCTGTTACAAATGATATTGTTAATGCTTTAGATGGCAAAAAGTCTTGTGCTGCTATATTCATTAACTTATCTAAAGCATTTGACACTGTTGACCATAATCTTCTTCTGCAAAGATTGCAAACCATAGGTTTTAGTAGCACTGTGTTAAACTGGTTTTCTGATTACCTGAGTGGTAGAACACAGTGTGTGACATTAGATAACTGTACCTCATCATTGCTAGAAGTAAAAATGGGTGTCCCCCAAGGATCAGTTTTGGGTCCTATTTTATTTTCTATTTATATAAATAATTTAAGTGTAGATCTGAATCAAACAAAGGCTCATTTTTACGCAGATGACATTATTTTGTACACCTCTGCTACATCATTGAAGGAAGCAATTTATAATTTACAGTCTGCCTTTAGTCAGGTACAAAAATCTCTGATAGGATTAAAGTTGGTATTAAATGCAAAAAAAACTAAATTAATGATCTTTACACGTTCACATTCTCCTATGGATTTCACTATTTTAACACAAAGTGGTACTCCAATAGAGAAAGTGACTTCTTACAAATACCTAGGTATTTGGATTGATGATAAATTGTCTTTTGGGGTCCATATTGAGAGCCTTTTAAAAAAACTCAGACCTAAATTAGGATTTTATTTTAGATTAAAGAGGTGTTTTCCTTATTCAGCCAGGAAAAGGTTGGTGCAGAGTTCATTCTTAACAGTTTTGGATTACGGTGATTTAATTTATATGCACTCTACCTCAGTGTTATTAAAAAAAATGTATGTATTATATCATTCTGCCTTACGTTTCATTACCGATAAAACAGCTAGAACTCACCACTGCACTCTGTATGAAACTAAATTTAAAATTTACTTACTTACCAAAACGGCGACTGCGATCCAGGTGGTTTAGTTTGTACATATCAAGATCCACCTATTATCTTAAGTCTTGTTAGAAAATATTTAATAAAAATATTTTACCAAATAAGATTATGGAATAGAAAAGCTCCTGCAGTAGGTGGACTAGAGCAACAAGTATCAAGCATCAAGCTACATGACACAATTTAAAAGATTAATATTACACTTTTACTTAAAGCTCACTTTAAACCACCATCGAGTATTTGTATCATATTCCGGTCGTGGTTTAAAATGGTTTTTAAGTAAAAAAAAGATGTTGAAATATGTTATATTTAGCATTTTATATGCAGCTACTGGCTAACATTACACCTTGCTTAGCAATACTGTAAACATTCTTTATTCATATGAAAATATCCAAAATCACACACAAACCACATATACTCGAAATCGTGCATTTATTATCTTTTTGTTTCAGATGAAGAGATGTGTCTTTAGCTTTGTTATCACGGAGGTCAGAATGAGGAAGTGTACACAAGACTGCATCATGCAGAAGGGCAGGAGTATGGTCACGTTGAATCACGTGAGATGATTGACAGCTGTACAGAATGAGAGAGCGCTGAGATCATAACTGACGCAAATCAGGAAGAGGAGACACAAATGAATAGAAATGTTATACTTATTATGTATGACAAAATATTTTACAAACATGTGATGATAAATCATTATTTCTCTAAATATGCGCACCATTGGACTAAGAGCTCTGGCGGATGCTGTATAATGCATGTATGTGAACAAATAAGAACAAATAAACCGTAGAAGACGTGAATGACTGCTTTATGAGTGATGATTTCTATTCAAAATATCAAACGTTACAGGTTAATAATTTTGCGCTCCTGTCATAAATTAAGAAATGAATGTCACTGCAAACCAGTTTTTATCATAAATAGTGGTCAACTATCGAAGTTGGAGTCTTAAATCTTTCTAATGATGCTCAGTTTGTCCAGATCAAATAAGAAAGAGTGTGATGTAAAACAAGTAATGAATGTTGAACAACAATAATCTGGGGCCATCTGTGATCTTTGACGCGAAAGGGGTTAAATTAGTGTTTTTGGTGATCCAGTTCTGTAGGTGGCGCTGTCACAGAAAACTAGGGTCCTGGAACTGCAGCCTCCGGTTGTGCAGGAATACCCTTCTCCGTCATACATCTCCTAGACACATGGAGACCTCCTGCAGTAGGCCAGATAATGTCCAAGAGCATCCTGGGTTAAGCCTCCTCTAAAAGCAATGAATGCCCTTAAAGCAACACCAATTTTCCTCTTCGGTCGCCCTACAGGTTGGAAGCGGAATTGTCCATTATCCCTGTCGTAAATAATTTAGCCTACCGCAGCTACTGTCGCACACACGCTCGCTGTTTATCCAACACCGGCTTTGGAATGAATGATGTCCACAGACAAAGTAGAGTATGTTGCATAATTTTATGAAAGTGTGATGTATTATGACATCAGAAACAAAGAAAAACAAAATAATGACTATTGTAACGCTTGACGTAAAGCAAGTCAAATTTGTTGTTTTCTTATGTCTCATTAGAACTACAGAAACGCAACCCGATCTGGCAATCTTACATAGTGTGGTTATAGCAGATATAGGGCCGCAAAGTGGAGGCATAAGTGCCGTTCACCCTGTTACGACTTGATGAACCACTGAAACGAATTTGGAAACATTATTTTAAGGTAAAACATCTTCCTTAGTGTGGCTTTAAAGTAAATCTCTTTCCTTGGAGCATCGGATTGGGGGGAAATTCACACAAAGGAAATTCTGTGGAGTTGATTCCCAGGTCAGTATCAATCCACAAAAGTTCTCCCAGACTGTAACTGTGAGAAACTTTACCCGCACAGAGCGCTTTTCCTGAGGCATCTGTCTTGATTTCGGAGGGACTGTGACGGACTTTGGATCGGCCTGAGGCAGGGGGACGTCGGAAGTTCAAGGCCTTCTTCCACCGCGGTCTGAAGATGAGCCATAAAGCCTGCAGTACAGCAACAGAAGTACAAACAAATGCAATTTCCCTTGTGACTCGTTTGCTGAGACCACAATACTGTGAGGAGCACTGTTTTGTTAATGAAACACAAGCGAGTTTTGTCATTGACTTTTCAATGATTGTGGAGATGTGGCATTGTGCATCGATTTGGAGAGCACCAGACTTCAGTCGGACAGCTTTGAATATTTCACTCAGCAGCTCTGCTGTCTGTATGTAGGCCTGTGCATTCAGACCCTTTGTGGTGATGGATTTCACTAGCTGGAGGAGGTTGTTGGAATCCTCATTGCAAACAATATTTTCAAAAGTGACACTATCGCAGAAAGCACAACATAAGCATTGACAAAAAGCATCAAATGCACATGTGTTCAGCACAGAGGTTCTTGATTTCCTGAGTTTAACAGGCTGTTGATTGTTTACATTTTTCAACAGGTCCACTTTGAGTCTCTTCCCCCTCACAGATGGATCTGCATGGAGCCATTCAGGACAAGGAGAGAGGTATGAACTCCTCTTCCTCTTTTTTGGTGGAACCGCTAAGCCTCTCCAGTTTTCAACAGCTTCTTCATCTGTTGGATGGATGTTTGTGACAGTCTCAGATTTCTCAGAGCAGGAAGCATCTATTTCTGGCCTTCCATCTACACTGCAGGTTGTGGTGGGTAGTGGATTGACTCCTGTGTCGATCACTGTCGCTACAGCTTCATCCTCTTCACCTTTTTCCACACTCTTTCGTTTTGTTATGCATGTTGCCTTCAATGAAGGACAGATGTCGAGCAATGAATCGACCCACTCGAATAGGCAAGTGTTTTGTTTTTGCCTTTGCTTGAAAAGGCCGCGTTTGATGTTTTTGAACTCGGCGTCGACGTTGGCTGAACTTGCTGTGATGTTGGAGCTCCGGAAGTGAGGGATCATTACCCCTGTCCAGAGTGGGAAGTAATTTGCAAGCCAGATTATATTGAGAATAATCTCTGGGAGGAAGTGCATACTGTCATGATCACCATTAGAAAAACTTTCATACGGACAGGATTACATAATCAGATGGTACCGTACGTATTTGCTTTCGATTGCATTTTTTTCGTTGGTGGACATTTCTCATGTCTGTGAGGCTTGTCTATAGGCTGTTTTTCAGTTCATTTTTGAGATGCGCTCCAATTCACAGAGATCATGAAAGAGTGCCCTGTTCGTTTTATTTTATTTTACAGAAGCACAAAGTTTTCTTGTTTTTGTGAGCTTACACAAATAAAAGTAGTTGCGACTGATGTATTATTCTTTTATGTATGACCAGAAATGGAGTATTTTAAGCTGTTTCCTTTTCATGTTATCACTGTGAAGCTGCTTTGATACAATCTGTATTATAAAAAAAGCGATATATAAATAAAGGTGACTTGTTGATAGGAAAATGTGAGTGAAGGCACCGGCGCATCCATGTCATGCAGTGCTCCACACTCCGCACAAACACTCGGATATGCGCTTAATAATAGCGAACATTTATCCATGTTAACGTTAGAGCGATCTGCCATGCCAGATGGATAAGTCCTCTTCACGTTTAACAAATCAAATTATGTTGCATGTTCTTGCGCCAGTTTGAAAAGGGCGGCTGAAACACTTAGCCTATACAGATAAACGCCCAACGCTGGTGTTTTTCTTTAAATAAATTAGTTTAGGCTTTAAAATAAATATTGTTATGTAATATTGAAAGTAGAAAAATGAGAAAACAGTTCCTTTTTCGTTTTCTTCCTAAAAAACGAAAAACAAGAATTCAGCTTGAGGAGCTACTCTTCTGGGTTTTATGATGTAGGGCTTGTGTTTTATTAAAATTGATTAGCCTATAATTTATATCCAAACAAATGATGCGCACCGGGTTATGTAGTAAAACATGCGCGCGTCACATTGTTGTAAAAAAACGCATTTTATTAGCATATTCAGAAATAGTGTAAAACACCGGTAAATAAAATACACAATGAACATTATAAATGTGAACATTATAAAAACTACTAATAACATAGGCTATGCATATTTTAATTCCCCTTACAAATCCTTAAATTAATGGTATTCAGAAAACAACAAGAATGAAAAATAAGTAGCCACGTATAATAAAAGTTTACATATTAACTTACATATAATGTAACCGTTGAGACAAGGTACAGTTGAGACACCCATTTTTAACGATGGAAAGGTAACTAACCATTCATTGCAAATATAATAAATAAAGACAAATGAAGAAATTAACAATTGGGCAACATGTTTGTTTATTTGTCACAGGTCGAGGTGGGCCAAGCCAGACTGCACCCACCCCTAGACCAGGATCACCCTGAGGAGCGTGTCAAAGGAGGAGGCAGGAGGCAGGAATAAAAAGAATGACAGGCTTTATTAAATATAAAAACAATTTGAAAATCCTAATCTAAAATTCCTCTTCCTTCCTCTTCCCAGGAATCCAAGGCAAGTGGGGGGTCAGGCTCACTTCCTTCTGGCGCTGGTGCCAACTCGCAGTGGTAGGTACTGAACAGGTGGGTATCGCAGGTGAGTAATTGAGTCAAGCTTACTTCCTTCTGGCGCTGGTGCCAACTCACAGTGGTAGATACTGAACAGGTGGGTATCACAGGTGAGTGGGGGGTCAGGCTTACTTCCTTCTGGCACTGGTGCCAACTCCCAGTGGTAGGTACTAAACAGGTGGGTATCGCAGGTAAGTAAATGAGTCAGGCTTACTTCATTCTGGCTCTGGTGCCAACTCACTGAACAGGTGAGTATCACAGGTGAGTATCGCAGGTGAGTATCGCAGGTGAGTAGGTGGATCAGGGCCCACAGGAGTTGTAAAGGGGGGGCACTTCGCACCATACAGGTGGGTTTCAGGGCTACAGCAGACTCAAGTCGCAAGCGGAGCGGGGCTTTGGCTGGCACAGACAGAATCAACACTTCAAATAGAGGTGAATAGCTCTCACATGGGTGGCAGGAGACAGAGTCAATAGCTGAACAGGGCTTTCACTGGGACAGACAGCATTCAAACTTCAAGCAGAGGTAAACAGTTCTCACGTGTGTTGCAGGGGACAAAGTCACAAGCTGAGCGGGCGTTCACTGGAACAGACGGAGTCAACGCTTCAAATAGAGGTGAACAGCTCTCACATTGGTGGTAGGAGACAGAGTCATAAGCTGAGCAGGGCTTTCACTGGAGCAGACAGCACACAAACTTCAAGCAGAGGTAAACAGTTCTCACGTGTGTTGCAGGGGACAAAGTCACAAGCTGAGCGACGTTCACTGGAACAGACGGAATCAACACTTCGAATAGAGGTGAACAGCTCTCACAGGGGTGGCAGGAGACAAAGTCATAAGCTGAGCAGGGCTCTCACTGGGACAGACAGCATAAACTTCAAGCAGAGGTAAACAGTTCTCACGTGTGTTGCAGGGGACAGAGTCACAAGCTGAGCGACGTTCACTGGAACAGACGGAATCAACACTTCGAATAGAGGTGAACAGCTCTCACATGGGTGGCAGGAGACAAAGTCATAAGCTGAGCCGGGCTCTCACTGGGACAGACAGCATAAACTTCAAGCAGAGGTAAACAGTTCTCACGTGTGTGGCAGGGGACAGAGTCACAAGCTGAGCGACGTTCACTGGAACAGACGGAATCAACACTTCGAATAGAGGTGAACAGCTCTCACATGGGTGGCAGGAGACAAAGTCATAAGCTGAGCAGGGCTCTCACTGGGACAGACAGCATAAACTTCAAGCAGAGGTAAACAGTTCTCACGTGTAGTGTGCACACGGGGGCTTTTCCTTCTGACATCCAACAGGTGACTGCAATCGATCTTGCTAGACTCTTATGATGGACGGTAGACCAGCATAACACATGGGGAGTGCACGGCGATAAAAGGTAAATCTTCCACACACACACGACAGTCCAATTCCAAACATGCAACGTGATGGGAAACGTCAATTTCAGCACTACAAATCCACTCTTCAAGTGCAAAGTAAGGCCAACACTCACCCAGAGGTCTCGATCTGAAGAGCCGATGATAGTCAGAGTTGGGACAGATGCGGTGAATAATTTCCTCACCACTACAAGCGGCTTCACTTCGCTGGTTTCAATGGCCGAGGGGGAGGCTAGAGATCGACAAGGAATCAGTATATTTCACTCAGTGCGATGTATACAACGTGATCCAAGCACTTCAAACCAGTATCCAATTTAGTGTAGAAAACATGCGGTTATGAGATTCAATTTGTCAATCGCTCATCTCACTCTTTCCCAGTCCAGACGACAAATTCCACTCTTCAAACTGCCCTCGGATCCCACAAGCAACACTCCTCTTCTCTCACGATGGTCCTTCAGCTGCAACACTCCACAAACATTTCCCAACGGGAGAGAACCACACCAGATCGCCGGGGGAAGACAAAGAAACAACCACACAACGCGGAGGGAGAACACACAGCCTTCTCTTCCTCTTGTGTTTTATCCTCTCCAAACACTGGCGCCACCTCAATCAGGCACTCAAAGTGAAGTCCCCGCACCTGTTGCCAATCTGCCATTTAGTTGTCATGACGACAGACACACACACAAGCCCGGGGACAGTGTTACACTAAAAGTGTCCCGGCGGGAACACTTCTCTGATGGGATTAGTTCCGGGGATTATTTGTCACCCCGTGACATATTCATCCATTTAAATTCATTAATTGTATGTAAATTAGCACTGGTTAAAATGTATAAAACATGAACAAGATATTTAACAAACAGATGTTGCAACAGTACAAATGGAAACATTCCAGTCACAACACTGACAATAACAATGTCAAAAGTAACAGTAAGAAACAAAGGAAAAAATGTCAGGTGTCACTTTCACATGGCATGTGTAGCTGTCTCTGCCAAGGGTACACTCCATGTGTGACCACATGCTACATCTGGAGCAGGACACCCATTTCTCTCCCGACTTTGACCTTGAAAACCATTGATAAACATGAACAAAAAGTCCACATACCCTACATAAACAGCATAGCTAACATACACACACACACACACACACACTAAATTCTTAAAAAATTAAATGTTCTTTAAATGAACTATGTGACCACACATCTGTAAAAGGGTGTATCGGCTATACCCATTTTACTACCTTGCCTATTTGACAACTTGCTAGGTTATCCTTATAACATTCATGTTAGAAAAATATATTCATTAATAATACACAGTTTAAATATAATAAATATGAAATTGTATTTTTAATTGCGTCCTATGCTGGCTAATTACAATAATACATAATACTGAACAACTAAACAGCGTGTACTAGAACTCTATCGGGGGTACAGTTGAGACGCATGTGTCTCAACTATCCCCCGCTGGCCACCTCGCACATTTCTCTAGACATTTCTCTCTGCATTGACCTTGCAATGTTTTTTGTAAAAACTGAAAAAACGAAAAAGGAACTGTTTTCTCATTTTTCTATTTTCATTATTAAAATACAAAAAACTAATGATACACGGAATGACACGTAACCACGATCAGCTTCGTGGGAAATTAAGAATCAATGTCACACAAGTCCACACAGTAGCTACCACACAAGTCCACACAGTAAAAATAGTAGATTTGTTGACTCACCATTACGATTAATTCTTTAGGAGGAACGTGTCTCTGCGTACACCAGTGTGCTTGATGAAATTATCAGCGATGATGTCCAGGTCCTGCTGTCGAGCCACTTCTTTGTGAGAGTTCATTATAACGATGTGATTTAGTCGGGATTGCCCCATTGTTGACCTTAGATACGCTTTCAGTCGGCACATCCCAGAAAATTACCTCTCTGAGCAGCAAGATGTTACAGGGACAGTCAGAGCCAGTTTCAAAAGCTTTGTGACTTCTGGTAGTAACGTTTTCAATTGTTCGCCTTCATCTCCTTTCATGAAGTCATATAAATCTTGAAAAGTTGTAAGATGAACACCTTTCTGTTTTGCCAAGTCCAAACACGTCTCTATGCATTCACAAGTTCACACTCACAAATAAGTCAGATGGAATAAATAGTATGCGTATTTGGCGTGCTGTCCGAGGAGAGGGCTCCGGGCTCGGTATTCGGCCCGAACCCAGAGTACTCCCCCCGTATACCTGGCTGTAAAAGAGAGCCAAGGGTGAGGAGTTGGGGTGGTGGAGGGATGCTGGAAAACTGTCAAGGAATGTTAGGTGAGTTGACAGAATGGATATATATATGCTTCTTGTCATGCTGATTAGGGTAGACGTGATTGTTTGATGACAAGTAATTGGATTGATTATCTGATCGTGCTCCTCCCGAACTTTGTTTATAAAACATCATATGTCAGCCTGCTTCCATCCATATCATCCCCATAGAACTGAATAATGTCTTTACAGTCATCCTTCCCAGTTACAAAATCTTTAACATCTTGCAAGTGTTTGGATACAGAAGGATTAAATCTGCAGTTCAGAGATGCTGATGCTGTATCTATGACCTCAAAGTACTGCTGTCGGTACATTGTCTCTGGTGTTTGAAAACTGGGTGCCGCACCTCCACTGTCTAATCGCCGGGGGATTCTTTTTAGTCTGGGCACATTTGGGCTGTCCAAGTCAAGGACATGCGCTTCTGCTGTAGTATTTTTCCAAAATTCTTGGAATCCTTCACAAAGACACTTTGGGCCCTATTTTAACGATCTGAAACGCAAGTGTCAAAGCGCAAAGCGCAAGTAACTTTGTGGGCGGATCCCGGCGCTGTTGCTATTTTCCCGGCGGGATAAACGGCTCTTGCGCCTGGCGCAAATCTAAAAGGGGTTGGTCTGAAGTCGCTTCATTACTCATAGGTGTGGTTTGGGCGTAACGTGAAATAAACCAATCAGAGCGTCCTCTCACATTCCCTTTAAGAGCCGGCGCGCTTGTTCCATGGCGGATTGCTATTATAACGGCGGATTTGCCAGCGCACGCCAGGAGCGGTTCACAGCCGAGGAGGCCGACGTTCTCGTCAGGACCGTAAAACACAGAGAAGTGACATTGGGGATGATGGGAGAAACCCACCCTAAACCTAGCCTATAATTTGGGTAAATGTGTAGCCTAATCTAGATTTATTTATTTTTAAAATCTAGATAGATCTTTTTCACATCTTCACGGACACAACAATGATTTCCCTCGTGTGTTAATATTTTTCCTTGTAATAATGTATGATTTGCAAAAATGAAAACTGCTGCGTCTGTTTATATTAGAGAATCAAAGTGGATGCGCGTTAACATTATGGCCAAGCACGCGCCCTTAAAATACCATATCACTAATGCGCAACGCGCCACTGTCTTTAGACTGTTTTTTTTCCTGGTCAGTGGCGCAATTGCTTTCTAAAACTGGAAAATAGCACCAGTGAAGTTTTGCGCCGGAACACACTCCTTTTTGCGCTGAACCGCCCCCGCGAGCGCAAGTTCATTCCCTAATTTACCGACGTGTGTCTGTGGAGGGAAAAGTCCGCTGTGCGCGGGTGCAAAATAGGAATGATACATGCGTTGTGTACAAAGTCAATTGCGCTGGGTGCAAGATAGGGCCCTTCATGTCTTCTCTTAGTGTGTCAATCAACCGCCTAGCTTTCTGTAGGTGCAGCTGGCTGTTTCCCTCCTGCCTCTCCCCTTTCTTTTTCAGACAGGTCCTCCAGAAATTCCAGCAGCACACTGTAGTTGGATGCAATGGATTGTAACGAGGCCGTTTTCAAGGTCCATCTGGTAGGGCACAGAGGTCTAAGAGATGAAGCGTTGTCGTCTTGAAACTCCTGGAACCAGGCCAGTCGCTTTGGTGAATTTCTGATGAGTGTGACCAGGTCACGTATATTTGTAAAAAAGTTGCGACATGCGGGAATGTTTTTGGAGACATCATGCACAACCAAATTCACAACATGTGCGGTGCAATGGATGTACTGTGCTCGAGGCTCCAGCGCCTGCATGCGAGCCTGCAGACCTGTTCGAATACCAGACACGTTTGATGCGCCGTCATAGCACTGTCCTCTGCATTTATTCACTGGCAGGGCGAATCACATCAGAACATCTTTTAAAAGCTGAAAAAGTGTGTCTGCTGTTGTTTTTGATGTCTCATAAAATCCTAAGAAACGTTCTTCTGGCTCTAGATTTTCAGTCACATAACGTAAGCAAATAGACACTTGTTCTTTGACCGTAATATCGGTTGTCTCATCCATGATTACAGAGAAAACCCCAGCAGACTGTACTTCTCCTATTAGCTTTCTCAAGACATCATGAGCCATCATTTCAATGATCTCGTTTAGGATGTCATGAGAGAGCCACTTGTTCTCCTGACGAGCCAGCCATGACTTTAACTCTGGGATATCTTTAGCACGCACATATAGCATCTGCATAAAATTGGACTCTTGGTCAGTTTTTCCTCTAATAGCCACTCCCTGACAGGAAAGAAATTGGAGAGTAGAAATAGCCATCAAAGCGATTCTGGCATTAGCCATCTGCCTTTGTTTACCAGCAGAGAGCGAAGCAGCAACATTAACACCTGCATTAGTAGCTGCCATAATGCTAACGGCATTGCGATGCAAATTGCCTTTTTCATGTGATCGAAATCGTTCAAGTGCTTTAGCCCAGCTCGAAAAACCATCTTGAATGAAAGCTTTTAAAGATTCTTGGTCGTGGGTTGATGATGGAAGAGGGACATTCATGTTTTTAGCTGTAGTGCAGATGTTACAAAACTTGTTACTTTTTTGCTATCCAGGGGATAGCACTCAAACACTCATAAGCTATCCAGGGGAATTTTCCTTTCCAACTAGTCTGGTATGTTCTTCCCTTATGTTGTTGTCCATAGTCACTGCAACTCCTAGCTTCGTTGCTGCTCCTAGCCTCGCTGTCGCTATAGCTCCTAGCTTCGCTAACGTTACTGGTACTGCTAGTTTCACTGTAGCTCCTAGCTTCGCTGTTATGTGCTTTGACAGTGACAGGGTACTTGTGGTGGATGTCGATACACTCGCATCATTATTAGGTTTTGAGCCAGTTGCATCAAAATTTACAGTGAGGTTAGTAGATGTCTTTGATAATGTCTTGTACATATACATTTGTGTTTGACTCCAATAGTGACAGAAAAACTTGTCTAGTCCAATGTCTTTAAAGCTACCACTGTGAGGTCCACTGTATTTTAACATCTGCAGTGACAAAATAGGATCCTTGTCGCCTAATTCTAAATCATTTCTCTCTTGCTTTGCTTTGCGCAAGGTGGCCAAATTAGGCAGATGACTTCAAAATCAGGATCTCCAAAATCCACCAGCTTTGTTGCCTCTGATGCCCTCCATACATCCATGACCTCCATTCTACCCTCACACAGTTCTTTGGATATCTGCACACGCAAGTTACCAGACATCGCACACTTGCAACAGCCAGTGTGCAGAGAGTCATCAGTGTTTTTAAAGGACAAGTTCGGTATTTTACACTTAAAGCCCTGTTTACAGATCGTATCTGATGAAATAGAACGGTTAAGATTAAAATTTGGACACATGCTGCTGTCGCGAGAATTTTAGGTTTATTTAGGACCTATTTTGCCAAACGTGTCACACCCGTGATTCTTCCGTTGAGAGCTTGAATAATAGACACTCAAGCGGCGGAGTAATACCGCACCTCACTCAGCACATTTAATACAAGTCATGGAGTTGGACAAAAACTACGATCTCAAAAACCTGTTGGAATGCATCTTTTTCAGCGATTTTTTTTGGGACCGTATCAGTGAACACCCCTGACCACTCGGTGAGTTTCACGTCTTTGTAAACGAAAGTTTAATGTGTTTTAGGAAGGAATCTTCCTGTGGCCATAGACAACCATTGTGGGGGTGAGGGGGGAAAGCGATATAAACCTAAAATTCTCGCGACAGCAGCATCTGTCCAAAGTTTAATCTTAACCGTTCTATTTCATCAGATACGATCTGTAAACAGGGCTTTAAGTGTAAAATACCGAACTTGTCCTTTAAGTAAACACTTGAACATCATTGTGCTGTTTATTTCAGGCTTTTTGTCACATTTTATGTGAATGTGGCTATGACACTCCTTACAGTTGTCTCGGATTACAATGTATTTGTCTGTGGCTGATGGATAAACCTTGGCTCTTTTAAAGGCAAATGTGCAGGGGCACTTGTTTTTGTATGTAACCGTTTCAGGCATAAATTCAATCCATTTCTGAATGAAACTTCAAAATCAAAAGTCCAGCAGTCTTTTGGACTGGAGGAAAGGGACCTTGGCTCAAAATCAGTGTCATCACTACTGCCACTTGTTTCATAATCACTTTCAAAAGTAAACCCTAAAGCAGTCCAGATGTTGTGTCTGTTTAATTTAACAAAAGTGTATAGTGCCTTTGCTGTGATCTTGTTGTCTAGCTGTTCACTAAGCTTTTTGGAGAGGGCATTCACAGTGGATCTAAGGTTTTCCTTCCTCCCCTCTCTATATGTACCGCAGGCTCTAAAGTGCAGACGGCAGGTGTCTGAATAGCTGAGGGCTTGTATAAAAGTTAACACAATAAATGTGATAACCACTTCCCAAATACGGTTTGTCCAGGAGGCCCACAACTGCGTCATAGGAAAGTCCAAAGCCAGTGGGGAACTTTGCCTTCCCTGTGTACACGGTAAAGCTAGATGTGTATCCATTTGTAGAGTCGGCCAGTATGAATAGTTTGAATCCCCACTTAGTCGGTTTGTCCTTTATGTACTGTGTCATTTCTGTTTTGGCTTTTGTTGCCACCATCCTCTCATCTATTGCCAGATTATTTTTTGGCTGGTAAAAGGACTTGCATGCTGCCTTGAGTTCTGTCATCAGAGGCTTGAGGCGAAACAGTGGGTCATGGTCTGATGTGCCCTTTTTGCTGTGATTCACAACGTCCTCAGCCGGATCGCTAATGTGCACATTTGAGGGAATGCAGAGCCACCTGTCCCTTGGCATCACTTTCTTTGGAAATGGTACTGAATGTTTTTTTGTTTTTTTTTGCCTATGGTAAGCTTTCACTGATCCAAGTTTTAGCAGTCCCATGAAAATAACAAGTGCAAGATATTTTAGGAATTCTGTGGGGGTAACATCAGTCCATTTGAATTGAAGTCCTTGTGCTATCCTCTTTGTAGCTTGCTTATTTGTGTTACTACATAATTATCTGATGACATTATTGCTGAAAAAATGCTGGAACAAATCAAGTGGACTGTACACTTTGGATTTATCGAGTTGCACTCCTGGGGGCCTGGCAGGGGCAAACCTGGGGAGAATAGGTGCCACATCTGGATCGCTTTTCCAGTGTTGTTCAGGTGTTGTACGGTGTGGGGAGCGTGATCTTGAGTGGCTCAGTGTGGGCATTGTCTGCGTGTTGGAGTTTCTCTCCTCGGTAGAAGCTGAGGTGCTGTTGCCGGTGTAGATGACGTGCTTGGCTGGCTCAATCTCCTGCTCGTGGAAGCTGAGGTGCTGTTGCCGGTGTAGATGACGTGCTTGGCTGGCTTAATCTCCTGCTCGTGGAAGCTGAGGTGCTGTTGCCGGTGTAGATGACGTGCTTGGCTGGCTCAATCTCCTCCTCGTGGAAGCTGAGGTGCTGTTGCCGGTGTAGATGACGTGCTTGGCTGGCTCAATCTCCTCCTCGGTGGAAGCTGAGGTGCTGTTGCCGGTGTAGATGACGTGCTTGGCTGGCTCAATCTCCTCCTCGTGGAAGCTGAGGTGCTGTTGCCGGTGTAGATGACGTGCTTGGCTGGCTCAATCTCCTCCTCGGTGGAAGCTGAGGTGCTGTTGCCGGTGTAGATGACGTGTTTGGCTGGCTCAATCTCCTCCTCGGTGGAAGCTGAGGTGCTGTTGCCGGTGTAGATGACGTGTTTGGCTGGCTCAATCTCCTCCTCGGTGGAAGCTGAGGTGCTGTTGCCGGTGTAGATGACGTGTTTGGCTGGCTCAATCTCCTCCTCGGTGGAAGCTGAGGTGCTGTTGCCGGTGTAGATGACGTGTTTGGCTGGCTCAATCTCCTCCTCGGTGGAAGCTGAGGTGCTGTTGCCGGTGATGACGTGTTTTGGGTCATTATCATTACTGAAATAAACGTAAAAGGAGAGAGCAATTACACAATCAAACTGGAAACTTTGTTTTGTGTCAAAATTCAATGTAGAAAAAGTAACTACTTCACTATAAACTCATGTAACTGTCATGAAACTGCTCCGAGACTCGAAGGTGAGATCCAAGTGCAGCTTTATTTATGGGCAATTCAATGGCATAAACCAAAGTACAGGCATTGGGTCAAAACACAGGTAGGCAGTACAAACAAAGAAACAAACAAAACAAAACAGACAGGGGTCAGAGACAAGAAATCCAAAAATCAAGCGACAGGAAACCAGGGAAAATTCTCAGAGATGCAGTGTGACACAAACAAAACTTCACAGTGAGTGAATGGGTGAACCAGGCTTATATGGGGATGAGCTAAACAAGATAATGAGACACAGGTGAATGTGATCAGTGATGATGAGTCCGGGCAGTGAGTTATGGGAAATGTAGTTATGAGGGAGTGATAATAGTCTGATGTGGAGTGCCCTCTGGTGGTTCTCAAGGGCACTCCAGCTGGTGACCGTTACAACAGCGACAACAGCGATCTGACAGGGGGGCGTGTCTTTGTGAACGGTCAATTGATTATCTATTTTAATATCTAAAAATCTGAAACAGCACAAACTAAACTTTTTGCTGCACAAACCAGCACAAACGATTGAGCCTATATTGGCGACATTTTGCATTGGTTGGCGGGCAACTTCACGCAGGTGTGAAACATGTTAGTACATTTTATCGTGGTTTATCGTGAAACCGCTAATCGTCCCATCCCTAAACCTAACTAATATAAACTTCAAGCATTATTAAAGACAAGTAAACACTCAGTAATTAAAAAAGAACAAAGCAAAAATAGCTACAAATAGGTACAATTGAACAAAGATACGATTGAAATAAAAGCGTTTTATGATTTTCAGGTATTCAGGGACATAAAATTTAATCAAATGTTAAAAAAACACTTATAAATAAAATATACATTACAAATATAGTTACAAAAGTTGTCATAGTTGACAACTTATAACATATCACCCTGCCAAAATAAAAGTCTAGGGCTGTTTCTCAATTCCAAGGAGGGACTTGTGTTCTCGTTGAGACCGGTCTTGCCAGGAGACCTTGAAGTAACGAACTGGGAAGGACGCGAGGACACAGAACGCATGTGTGAGAATTGAGATGTGCTGCGATCTTTCTGCTTAACTGACCATCTCAGCGCTTAACGACCAAAGCACAATAAATACAACATAACATCACAAACAAATGTCACAACAACCTATTAAACTTTTCTTTCATATTATTATAGACATTGGTTTCATATAAGTTTATATGTTTTTTATTTGAACGTGTGTGTTTATGAGTAGCCTGATGTGTTACCTATGCTTTGTCAATGTTAAAGGCATACTATGTAGAAATTGTACCTTAATATAACAGCTTCAAAGTAATTTCGATGGTAAACAAACTCATAGTAGGGAGAATCATCCCGGTAGTAAAGCTTGGGGGGGACGCCGCTGGAAAAACCAGCAATGCAAGTTTGAGAGGAGTGCCCCCGACAAATCTTGCGAGAATCACGACTTGCTTTACGGCAACGACGTCACACACATCAACAACATATGAGGCACGAAGACACTTGCGCACATTTCAGACGTGATACCTATGCGTGATACTCGACGATGGAAAAAGCTAAGAAAACGCGGTCGGAAGAGACTAGGAAAAGGAAAAGAGAATCTGACCGCGTGAGGAGCCGGACGAGAGTCACTCGGTCAGGCTTTCACTCGTTGGCGCGAGCTAAAAGCAGCACTGGATGCAACAGCGATGCTGACTTTTATTATCCTATTACCATATTCAGTAGTTCAGTAGACTATGCAGTATGCATTAGCCTAATATTTGTATGAAATCGTGAAACACCTGGTCAATATCTTCGGAGTCTACCTGTGCCTGTTCTACAGGCACAGGTAGACGCTTCTTACGACAGTGCAAGCTTACTTAGCGACGCTGTTGACGTTGATTCCTGCGATTATCATGAGAACAGTTGTCAATATCTCACATAATTATCAGGACATAAATAAGCCTAGAGGTTGTAAATAGTGTAAACGAGCACAATTTGCAAACTATTATGATCAATTGCAATAATCCTGTCTAATGACATCCTAACGGCCAATGTTATGAAATAATGCGACACGCATTTACCTTTATTGATGTCATCTGGCATTTTGTAATGTTTACATTACAATCAAAAAACACAAATGAAATTATACAGTAGCCTAGACTATAGGCGATTTACTTGTGATTTAGCTGCAATCATGTAAACACGTCAAACGCAGTAGGCTACTTTATTAATATAAAGTAGTCTAACACTTGACATAAACTTATTATTATCCTATTACCATCATCAGTAGATCAGTTGACTATGCAGTATGCAGTAGCCTAATATTTGTATGAAATCGTGAAACACCTGGTCAATATCTTTGGAGTCTATAATCTGTGTAATCTAATATCTTCGTTATTGACCAGGTGTTCCACAGGCACAGGTAGACGCTTCTTAAGACAGTGCAAGCTTATTCCACAGCGACACTAGGGGTTGCTGTTTGACAAAAACAGAAAGCTGCATAGTATGCCTTTAAGGTTCTTTATTATATGCCAATACAAATACTGCCGCTTTCTGAAGGTCTTTATTACTTTAATAATATTAAAGAAAAGAGACGGACAAACTTTTACTTTCACGAGCTGTCAACGTACTTCGAGCTTGCAGAGGGAATCTCTTAAGTGAGACTGAGAAGTTTAAAGCTTACAGGCTTCCGTACGTCGACCACCGCAGCGTCTTCTGGGATTTCTAACGGTTCGATTCTCTCAAGTCTGCATTCGATGATCCTCGAGATCAAGAACACATCCGGCACTTTCATGCGTCCTCTGCTTATGCCTTCTTGAGTATTGGAATTGAACTTTGACAGTTCATGATGATGACGTAATAAAAAATAAGCATAAGAGTATGTAGCACAACTAATATGTGATTATGTCTAAATAAAAGACAAAACAAAATATAATTATCATAAACTAAAATTGTATTAATATACAATAAACAAGGTTTATCAATCAAATTAAATCTTTATTAAGGTAAAAGACAAATCAAATATGTATGAATTCTACTTACTGATTTTTTTCTTTTATAGTATTGACACTTCATTTATTGTTGACTTAATGATATCATTGTAAATGCTTAACAAGATGGACATCTGTCACAGACAAAGATAATAATATTGTAATTAGAAGATATTTATTATAGAACGTTTATAAAAGACAAACACAACCACCAGGTGACATGCTAGGATACATTATTTTTGTCAATACTTTTTTTGCATTAACATTAACCATAAAATTATTATTATTATTTTTTAGCTATCTTCTACTGATTCTTGTGGAAGATATGCATTTCAATGCTGACACACATGAACTGTGCTTTAAGAGCTCATTCAGTCTTTTGAACAATTAGTCATTCTTAATCTTTTTCATCACATACTTGGACGACATGTATTAAAATAATTCACCATGAATTCATGACATCTATTATATTTCTATGTATTTTGGATTGAACAGGACTTTTATTTTTGGTCTGGCGATATGACATCATAAAGCTGCGCCGTGCTCCTGCAACTGTTATGATTAGACTGAAGAAAGGTTTGTGGTTTTATGCATTTAAAGAGATTAAATCGATACACATGTTTGTACACGTTTTTACAAGAGGTATGTGGCATGCATTATTGAACATATCTTTGTAATATGCTCAATGTAACAATATTTCGTATTCACATGTGAGTAATAGAAAAGTCCAATTTCGCGCTCTACATCGTGTATCAGTTTATCGTAAACACGAATTCGAGGTTTGGAAAGTGGTGATGGAGAAACGGAGCTTTTCGAAACGCCGAGTCAATTGAATCTAATGCTTTGAAAAGATTCGAAGCGCTTGAATCACTGCGCGCTCACGAATCACTGCGCGCTCACGAATCCTGCCGCTCACGAATCCTGCCGCTCAAAACAGTGTAAAAATACAACGAAAATCCAAATATTCTTATTTAATGACAAGTTTCATAAACTAATCGCAAATGTTTTTATGACAACGTAATCGGTTAAATCTACAAAACAATATGAGGTGTCTGTTTGTTATTTTATTATTTTGTAGTGCTTGTTTTGAGTGATTTTAGTCTAATCAGTTGATGTAAGTCCATTAACTCTCAGTCTGACTGACTCCCTCACCAGTGCGCTGAACTACTGAACTAGAGCTGATTGAGAGACACTCAGATTTACTGTAGATTTTTTTTCTTTCTGTTAATTAATCTGATGTTAAACATGACTTTTGTCCAAACACAGGAAAACTCCTGGAGAAGCATCTGAGATCCACGTGACACTATTATAAAGATGGCGTTTATTAAACAGGAGAGTGAAGATATAAAGATTGCAGAAGTGTTCAGCATGAAACATGAAGATACTGAGGAACAAACAGGTTAGTTTCATTCGGTCCTTATTAAAATGATCTACAGAAATGAATGATATTCATGAAGAATGTCATATGAGTTTCCTGAATTAAAATGAATTAAAGCGTTTTTATTTGACGTGGAGCGGGTCTTTTCATGTGGACAGGCATGTTTGTTGAGATCACATGATCAGAAAATAAAAGTGTTTCCGCATGAATTTTAGAGCATTATATGGACTAGATGGATTATTTATATGGATTATAAATCTCTGTGTTGGTCGGAAGAAAGGAAATCATATACATCTGGGATGGTATAAGTGAGTAAATGTTGAGAGAACATTATTTTTGGATGAAATATCCCTTTAACTATCACCTCAGCCCCATCAAGTACCTTTCACTAAACCAAAGATTGAAACCAAAAACAGTAATATTATTGACTATGTTATTTCATGAAAGGTGGCCATTATTACAATAATACACTTAAAAACAATCAAGTTTGTTGATGAACAAATATTGATATTGCCAAATCATGAGATTAGTTACAATTATTATTTTGATGTATTGACATCCATTTTATTTTAAACCCTAAACAAGTCCGTCATTTCATTTGACATGAGATCGCTGCAGTTAGCAAATGACAACAAGGCCACAATCCAAATGTTTCAAAAAAAAAAAAAAAGTTTCACTTGTATAAAAATGACCCACAGGCTCAACCCAGCTTTTGACTTCCCCCCTCAGACAGAGCCAGCGTGGGCTTATGGAGATATACGTTCATAAGCACTCTCATATGTTGTTTTGCGAGCAGAGTGAGTAGTAAAAAAAGTTTGGGAAAAGTGTATCTGACATTAGGGATGCACGATACAATGGTCACCATATCAGTATCAGCTGATAATGTTCATTTGTAATGTTATCGTTATTGATCCGATAAAGAGATTTGGCCGATATATTAAAGCCGATAAATAATTATTTCTTTCAGCTGAGACACTTCAGATTAGGGCTGAACGATATTGAGTGTCAGCGTCAGTTCTGGCAGGCCATGTAGTCAAGACGCTGCTAACGCTATTGGATAACAACACGATCTCATCAGCTGATCTGCATCAGTGCATCAGCTGTTCAACTCCCCTCGCTGCTAATGGCTACGCTCAAAACAGGGCGCCCTATTCAAAGCAGATTCAGTTCACTCCTAACTGCTTGCTGCTCGCTTCTCTGCAGTCTGTTTCTGTCCGCTCGTCAAACGCTCATGTTGTTGTTTAGCCCCAAACGTCTGGTCCTACTCACCCTGCTGTTGGCCATGACTTCCACCGCTGTCGAGGAGGATTCCTGGCAAATCGACTCCTCCGAGGACCCCCGGGCATTGCCGATTCGACCGGACCAGGGGCAGGATGCCTGCCCGGATGATAACGCCTCCGTCCGTCAAAGCTCTCGGTGGTTGACGAGTAAATCCTCGTCTCATCCCTGCATTGGCGATTGGCCAGTGGTCAAGATACTGGAAACCTTGTTTACAAATGATATTCAGCCTCTGAGTGGCACTTCTCACGAGGATTTATTTGTCCTCCTCTGTGACTCTCTGATTGTTCCAGCGGTCGACTTGCTGCCGGTGCCTCCTCCCCAGTCCTCCGGGAAAAAGCACACTCGGAAGCGTAAAAATCCCGAGACGGCCGGCAGGCCTTGTTCGTCAGGGCCCAAGCGCATCTCCAGCAGGTGACCCGGTGCTTATGGCGCTGTCTGATGTTCAATCTTCCCTCCTTGATATGGCTGCCAGAATATCAATGCTGGAAGACGGCTCCGCCTTCAGACCTCCCTCGACCCCAGTCTCTGCTCCATCGGCGTCCACCTCTGCTTCAGCTGCCTCCGCCGTCTCCAACCTGCGACACCACCTGTGCCGGCCTCAGTGCGATGACGTCACCACAGAATTCATTCCTAGAAGGACCCTGGCGACCGCTGTACCTTTGTCCGCGGGCTCGCCTTTTTTCCCACCAGCTGCTGCCATCTCACATCAGCTGAGGGGCCAGATTTTGGCAGCTAATGACATTAATCTGGTTAAACTCCTGCTGGGCTCTGAGCTGTGTGAACGGCGTGTTGTAGACTGTGGCGAAGTATCTGTAAAAGTTAAAAGATGGGGACCCTAGACTGTCCAAAACTCTGACTTTTCCCGAGTTCTGCATTGAATTTGGGGTGTATAGCAGCCGCGGCGCTACCATTGGGCCCACCCATTTTAGGTCCGGGCCCACCCATTTGACCCAGTTCATCCAATAAGCAGCCAGAGGAAAGCTTTGAGTGAAAGCGCCAATCAGCGGCTTCTACCCCACGTGTGGACTCTTAAGCCTGCCCACAGGCTGCATCGTCACCATCAAGCGATCCAATGAAATGAATGACTTTAGCGCGAAAGCTTTTCAAGCAAGCTCAATGAGACAGACACATACAGTAGCTAATATGAAACGCAAAACAAAACAAAGCAGCTTATTTTCATTTCAATTCAGCAAAAAATGCTCAGAGGAGCTGGACCAGGAGGAGGAAACTCCGTCCTGCTCGGCCGCCCTTTCCCCAACAAGTCCTCCAGTAGCCACCCCCTCACACCAGCAAGGCAAGTAAGGTTAGGCCGCCCGCAAAGGCTGTCTGTATCAGGGATTAAAGTTCTCCGCCGCTACGACGGATTTCTGTTAATTGCAGGGTTCCCGCCTGTCCTAATTTTTTTTATTCACTTTTCATAATTTTAAGGCCGTAAATATGCTTACGTTTCTCAAATAGTGTAATAAATGTCTTAATTTCAGTTTGAATAGGTCTTAAATTAAGGAAAGATGAAGTGTAGCCTATTTACATTACTGAGGGGGATGTGATCAAAGCCTGGAGTGGAGCGAAAACACTTTCCTCTCTCCACTCTAAGCGTTCTGTAATCACTCAGCTCTGACTCCACTCCGGGTTTTCCATCCCCGTACACGGGAAAAACTGCTCCATGTTCAACTTCACCTCATTTTAAAAGTTATTCAAATATGTTTGTTTTTTATCTCATGAATTTCTGAATTTATAATAATATAATATTTATAATATTGTATGTAACGGTTTGGAAAAGTATTCTACACGTTTAATAAATAGAATAATATAGCAGTGAATGCGCCTAGGCCTAGAGAAATGCACATTTGGATTAAGAGAGTCTGTTTCTATTCGTATTGAATAGTTGTGCATTGATTTGTATCGAATTTGAATTTCAAGCTTTATAGCTAGTCTATTTAGGATATAGAATGCCTGTGAAGTAAAAAAAGACATTCTTGCTGTGTTCAGCACGAAACCCCGCCGTCTCATGCTGTAACAAGCCCCAAATCCCACACGCAAGTTTGTATTCAATTGTGTGTATGTGTGATAAGTTCAGTTCAGCTCAGTTCAACTTTATTGTCAGACTCAGGGTCCATTAGAAAACACACACAAAAATAAACAAATAAAAACAAATTACCCATTATAAAATACATGTAGGCTATATACCAGTACTTCCACAAATGATTAGTTATCAGCTATCGGATTGTTATGCTGTTGTTTTAGATATGTTACTCATCTCATTATTCTGAAGAAATAAGCTACAGGATAAATCATTTTTGATCGTTTTTTCCTGCTGTTTGTGTTTAGCAGCTGTGTCAGTTTCAATGCTGCTGTTATTTCATGTCGACGATATGTTCTTCTGTCATTCTGAATTTATAAGAAAGATGATTGGTAAATAAATGGAGAGAGAGAAACAGACCCTCCAAATATATAATTCCGTTTCAGTCTTTTTGTGTAGCCTATTGAACGTTCAAAAGAGATCAATGAAGTTATGTTTACTGCCAAGACAAGAGGACAGCGACACAAGAGAGTTTTATTTCTCATGCCATTTAATCATGTTTTTGCGTGCATATACGCACTGTAAACCCCTTGGGTAGGATTAGGGGTGCGGAGTGCCTGCCTATTACACGCCATAAAGTGCGTACCATATGCACGCGAAAACTGTGTGTCATGCGCAGGCAAAAAAACCAAAAACATTTTTGGCGTATAAATGACACGAGAAATACAATTCGTGGTATAGATACGATCATACGCACTTTCATTAGAACGTGTTGCGTAGGTAGGCTACGTGGTCGCTGTCCTCAGAAAAGCGCTGAAACGGAGATGAAGGGGACTATTTGGCTTATTTTAACTGGCCCATCCAGTTTTCTGGAGGCCCACCTACAATCAAAATCCTGGCGCCGCTACTGGTGTATAGGGATGTAATTTGTGAATTTCAACCGGCGCGCAGAGCCGAACTCGATACTTATCTGGCCATTATTTCCGACCTAACTCTCTCTTATGGTGGGGTTTTGTTTTATGAGTATCACAAGTCTTTTTCTGCCAAGGCAGCCATGTTCATTCAATGCTTCAACCAAAGACTGGACTGGTCCGTGGTCGACCCTTTTTATTTATTGTATTGTATTGTATTATTTTGCTAAACAATATGGGTTTAATTAAAATCAGTCAATATTGTCCGTGCAGAGGCCAAAAAAACTATTTTTATAATTTATACGTATTGTCCAATTATTTGTTTGCATTATTTTATTTCTTTATAAGGAATTATTCTTTTTTTTATAGAGAAATTTTGCCAGTGCAAAATTGTTTTTTTTTTTAAGTAAAAATTTTCATATCGGAACATCCCTACCTTTAAATTTCTGTTCCCTTTCGAAAGCGAACTCGCACTGTCGATGACGCTATAGAGAATGCCTCTGCGTGAACCGGTGTCTGACAGCTTATACAATCACGGCAATCGTTATTGACCCGCGAAAGCCTATGACGTCACTACTTGACCTGGAAGTATAAAAGTGTGGGCTAGAGAACATGTCATCCTTGTTTCGTCTTCAGGCACTGTCTTGTTTGATTTGCGATCACCTTTAAAAGGTAGGCTAAAGAAAATGATGAAGTGACAAGCCTTTCAAGAAATGTGTGAATCCGTGTCTCAGGTTTCTGACACCCGATGACACAACTTGTGCGTTTACTGTTTGGGCGAAGAGCACGTGCGATCAGCTCTTGAGAGACCTGGTTGTGCAGAATGTCCTCTAATGCCCTTCAGAAGCTTGGAAGAGGATGTGTTTTCACTTACAATCAACACCGATAAAACAGATTTACTTCTTATTGGTTCACCTCAAACTACATCCCGTGTCTTTGTTGACAATGTCAATATTGCTGGAGTTCTAGTTCAACCTTCCACCACTGTCAAAAACCTGGGTATAATCTTTGATTCCTCTCATTTCCTTCCTTCCTCACATCTCCTCGCTCACTAAGTCTGCCTTCTTCCACCTTCGCAATATTGCACGCTTACGTCCTTTTCTTAACACCAGTGATGCTAAGACCCTAGTTCACGCTTTCATCAGTTCACGGCTTGACTACTGCAATTCACTTTTCTATGGCTTACCCAATTCATCATTAAATAAAATTCAATATATCCAGAACTCTGCCGCCAGAATCCTCACTCACTCAAAGAAATCTTTCCACATTACTCCAATTTTACACAGTCTACATTGGTTACCCATTCGCTATCGCATTCAGTACAAGATACTCCTTATTACGTTCAAAGCACTCCATGGTCTTGCCCCCAACTATATTTCTGATCTCATACATACTCCCCTGTTCGCACACTTAGATCTTCTGATACCGGTCTGTTGACGATCCCACGGCACAAACTTGCATCGTTTGGTGGTAGAGCATTTTGCACCACTGCCCCAACTCTCCATTCCACAACTCATCCGTAATCTCTCATCACTACATGAGTTCAAAACCCACATTAAAACATATCTTTTTGTCACTTGTTTCCCCGACCCCTGATCTATGTTCTGATTCTATATGTATCTTCACACAGGGACGTCGCACCCGTGGGGCAAACACCCACACTTTTCCCGGTGAGAGGGTTCAACACCCGCACTTTTTCTGCAGTTTTTCCGCAGTTTTGCACAAACGCCTTACTACAGTCGCTCCTCCGTTTCTCTGGCCGCTCTGTGCGTGCGCTCGCAGCGGCTCCTCCTCTCCCCCTCCCTCTCGAACACGACACCGGCTTTGAGTGTGACTGGCTGATGATTGGCTGTTCTGCCTTAAGTCCCGCCTCTCTTGGTGTGTTAGATTTATCGGTCAGCTCGTGCTGAGGAGGCGGGAACTTATGGTTATGGTTATTTACATATCCATTTTAAAGGTACTTTAAATGAGTGTTTATGCTTTCGAGGTTTTAAATAAGCTTGATATGGGTTTGGGAAGATGTTATGTTTATGTTTTGTTGACATGTCGAGTGTTTTCGGTATTATATTTTGATTTTTAGACTAAACAGCACAAGACTTTAAGTAGGCATTCTGTTTGTGCTGCGTGATTTAAAGAAAAGTGCGCACTTTGCTCACACGATCAGCATGGTGATTGGTGTTTTCTCCAAAATAAAAGCTCAAGTGTTTATTTCTTGCAAGTGAAGAAATTAGGACAAAAGTATTGTAATTTTCCTATTCTATACCTTTGAAATATTAATTTTCATTTATACAGTAGCATACATTTATAGGCTTTATGGATTTTCCATCATAGGAATAATGTTTGGCATTCTAAAACACCAGTCATAATGTAATGTAGACTGAGACTCTATATCATAACTAAAAAGATGTTTGAGCCCTCTTTAGGTACAAGTCAATGCTTTTTCTTTGTTCAGTGTGCACAGTTCATGGGTCGAAGCTGGTTGAAGCTCTTAATTTTGAGCTCTCAAAGTGCACCAGATTGATGCATTTAACCTTAAAATGTACAAAATTTTCTTTCCGGGGAGCATGCCCAAGAACCCCCCTAGAGGGACAGAGGTCCAGACAACATATTTTTACAGCCCTGACCACATCCATCCCCCACACTTTTGAAAAGCTTGCTACGCCACTGTCTTCAGTTTCTATGTCATGTCTCTATGTCATGTGTTTTTGTAATTTATTGTAAAGCGACCTGGAGTCTTTAGAAAGGCGCTATATAGAATAAACATAATAATATTATTATTATTATTATAATCAGCCCAACTGAGCAGGAGATGGTTGATGAGGGTGAAGATGATGTACAACCTGAACCCTCACAGCCGCCCTGCCCCGCGTACGATGAGCTGTTGAGTGTTATGGAGCGCTTCAGCTGCCATGGGAGATTCCTGCCTTTTATTAAAGAGAAGAATATGTCCAGCCCCCTACCCTAAAATCTTTAAATATTTTGTGTTGATTACTACCAAAGCTTCAAAGCTCAAAGAATGGTATTCGGATCAGCTCTACCAGATAGGGCATAAATTGGTTTCCCTCTAGCCCCCTTGAATTAAAACTCAAGTCACAAGGTTGAATGTCTTTGGCCTTATAGTCAAGGTCTCCATTTCCCTCAGGCCTAGCAGAGAAACAAGGAAACTTGTCTTGTAATACAAGATAATAAGCCTCGACCCAGAGAAAATATTTTTTTTCTCAGGGTCATGCTGATAGTACTCCCCTTGTTAGGGTCATTGTTAGAGTGTTTTTGCTACCCACAGCTCTAGTTTATTTACCCTGCCCCACTGGGGCTCAGGTAGAGACACATCAAGTACTCCCTCCCATTCGGGTCAGTTTGAGTACACTACCTGAGGTACCTCTGTATGAATACTAAGCTCCCTAAAACTGGTCGGAAGGTCGAAGGACTCTTACGAGGCCTCCCTGTTAGATCAGCACTAGAGCTGGAGGCGCTCCCCTTATTAGGGTCCCATTTTTAGAGTGCCCAGCCTCCACAATGCTTTACTCAATCCTGGATCTACACAGTGCTTTAGAGTTACTCCTCTCGTTTGCAATGATTTACAAAGTGCTGTAACGACTATAACCCATGTTCCCTGAGAACAGGAAATGAGACACTTGTCTTGTTGCTGTGTTCACGTTGCTTTTGTCCAGTCCGTTGCCTCATAAACACACACACATCAGAGAAAAACCTTTGCAGGTCCTATGGTGGAGAGTGAGTCTACTCGGATGAAAACCGTTTCAGTGAGCTCAATTATAGTAACGCCACATTTTATTGTCAGTAATGGTAACGCTGTTGTAACGGGGGAATCATTAATTTTTTTGATTACTCATTACTCAGTAATGGCGTGTATTTATAAAGCCGTTATTACCATCACTGGTGTTCACATGCTCATTGGATTTGTCGGTGATTGGCTACAATGAATCACTGAAATGAAGACTTAACTTAAATTAAGTTAATTTCACTTAAATTAATTATCCCCTCACGGACGACTGCTGGCCACACAAAATACAACATAAAATCAGGCCTGTTCCTCTCTAGATCTTCACGTTCGTCGCTCCTCCTTTTATATTTTCGCTCCTCCGTGAGAGACACAAGACCAATGCGCCGTGCAAGTGTCGCTCATCAGTATTCTCGCCACCGGCCTCACGCCATTCTCTCACGGCCCTCTGCATTGTCCTGCTCGCCACAGTAAGTAATCAGCAATATTTAAAAATGTATACGATGTTTAATAGGGAGCCAATGCAGTGTTGTCAGAACGGTGCTAATATGGTCATACTTCCTGGTTCTGGCAAGTAGCTGTTGTAACTCTAGCTGCTCAATTTTGTACCAGGTGTAGTTTGTTTATTAAGCATGCAGGACAACCACCCAGTAGAGCATAACAATAATCTAGCCTTGAGGTCATGAACGCATTAACTAATTGTTCTGCATTTGTCAATGAGAGCATATGGCGTAATTAAGATATATTTTTAAGATCGAAAAATGCGGTTTTACATATACTAGCCACGTGACTTTCAAATGAAAGATTGGTATCAAAGAGCACACCCTGGTGACTAATTCTGTACAATCAAGTTGCGTTTTTTTAACAAGCGGTTTAATCATAGCCAGCTTAAACGTTTTTTTGTACGTATCCTAATGACAAAGATGAATTAATGATATTAAGAAGAGGATATATGACCTCTCGAAGCATCTCTTTCAGTAGCTTAGTCGGTATCGAGTTTAACATGCATGTTGTCGGTTTAGATGATTTAACGAGTTTAGAAAAGTCTTCCTCTCCTATAGCAATGAATGAATCAAATTTTTATAATAGTTAAAGTTATAATTTTGTCCCTGATATTATCAAGCTTATAAGTGAAGAAGTTCATAGTCATTACTGCTGTGCTGCTTGGGCTTGAAGCTTTATTTTTTGTTAGTTTAGTGACTGTTTCAAATAAATACCTAGGGTTTTGTTTATTTTCTTCTAATAGGGTTGAAAAATAAGCAGATCTAGGAGCTTTTAAAGCCTCTCTGTAAGCAATCAAGCTCTCCTTTCATGAAATGCGAAATACCTCTAGTTGTGTTTTCTTCCAGTTGCGCTCCATTTTTATGGCTGCTCTCTTAAGGGCCTGAGTGTGCTCGTTGTGACACGGCGTTGGACTATTTTCTTTAATCTTCTTCAAGCGCAGCGGAGCAACTGTGTCTAAAGTGCTGGGAAATAGAGAGTTAAAAGTTTGTCGCAATATCGAGTTCTTCTAAGCTATCTGAGATGCTGAGGAGATTAATCTGATCAGGAAGATTATTAATAAAGCACTACTTAGTGGCAGAAGTGATGGGTCTAACATATTTATAACAAAGAGTCTGCTTAAACGAAAACTTTAACAAAACGGCAGCCTTGGCTAAATGAAGTTTACACGAGACTAGATAATGATCTGTAGCCAGCACAAATTTCAAACGTGATTTATCATTTACACTATATATTTTAACATTAAGCACCAACACTTCAAAATAATTATATTTGAAACTAGACTTCTTAGTAATGTTGAAAATATTACTATAAATTACTATACTATGTATACTATGTAGTAAAATACTATGTATTACTATAAATACCCCCCCCCCCCCTCTTCCTTTCCTAACAAAAAGTGTCTTACAAAATTTAAATCAATGTATTGTTTTATGTGAATAAGGCAGGATGATTTTCAGATACTTTTGAAGCAAAAACTCTAGGCGACATCATCCATTAGTTAAAAGTATTGTGGACACATATTTAGTATGTGTTTTGTGGCCTTATTTCAGAAACTTTAATTTTTTGTTTTTTCAATAACCATGCATAAACATTATTCTCTCAAAAATACAAACATGTACATCAGGGGTCGGCAACTGGCGGCCCGCGGGCCAAAACTGGCCCGCCAGCAATATTTTCTGGCCCGCCGGATTATTTTGGAAGTCCGTTTTTTTTTTTTTTTTTCACTATAACGGTTTACAAATAGGCCCCGTGAATCAGTGATGCGCGGGATGATCCAAAATGAGCGACGAGTGCCTGCGGTCACCCGCGGTTACGAGTCATCCAAAAATATTTTTAATGATATTCGGGTCGCGGTCGGTCGTGTCGTTTGAAATAATGCCAATTAAACCATTGTAATTTATATAGTACTAGACATGATGTTCTATGAAATACATAGGTCTACACTTTATTGGCTGAATGCGCGAGGATGACGCACGAGCTCAGTCTGCAGGCAGAGATGACAGTGGAAAATTCTTATTTACCTGAATGTTGAGCGCGTTATTTTTGAATCAGAGCTGACAAGGGACAAAATGCCCGATTTCCCAAAACGTTGAACTGAGCAATGCCATTGTGCCATTTTAATAGGCTACTTTTAAACGCATATAGCTCAGTAATGCGAGTTTTATGTATTTTCTGAGAGGGGGCGGGATTTTTGTTGGGAAATTCGGAGGAGAGACGCACACTTCGATTAGACTGGATAAACACATGCAGCATCTTAATTGTTAAGAAAATGAAACGAAATAAATTAATAAATCAAGCCTTTATTAAAACACAGCATTCAGAAAAATGCGCACCCCTAGTTCCTACGTCTATGGCCCAATTTGCGGGCCAGGAAGCGGGTCGGGTACAATATTTTCTTTCTTTTGTTTGCGGTCTGAGTTGCGGGCGGGTTGAAAACGTCGGTCGGGTGCGGGTTGTTTATACATTGACCCACGCATCACTGCCGTGTATCATTCGTTCAATCGTTTTTTCCCCCAAAAATTAAAACCAAAAATAAAAAAATGAATTTGAGATTCTGAAAACGAGATCTAAATTTTTAAAGCAGGTGAACACTTTTAAGCTTTTACTTTTAAGTATTTTAAGCGGTTGCTGAATTGAACCTTGTGGGAGCGGGACGGAAAAAAACAGTCCCGCGCAGACCTCTTGTGTCCCGAATAAATAATAATTTAAAAAAAGGAATAAAGTTCAAAAGTTGTACAGTCCATTGGTAATACAATACTAAATCAGATATATGTACAATAGCATGTCCAACAATCGATTTAAATAGTACATGGGGTTTAATTTATCGTTAATGAGATGTATCCGCGGCATTTTCTTGTGTGCTTAAATGGTCCAGTGGTAGAACATTCGTCAAGTGTGTAAAAGGTTCAGGGTTCTAATCTGCATTTGTATAGTCTTTTTTTTTTCTTCGTTTTTTCTTCTTCATCAAAACCGATTATGCTCATCAGTGGTTGTATATGAGTAGTAGGGACACGTTTGTGTGCATTATATTTTGTGATTTCACCGTAACGAATAGGCCTATTTCATGTAGCTGGCCCGCCATCTACTGGATAAAAAAAATATTGGCCCGCGGCCAAAGTTACTTTGCCGACCCCTGATGTACATACATGTTGCTCACATTATGGTAGCCCTGTTTGTGCTAAATAGAGTGTAATTATACATTTGCCATTAATATGTTTATAAGCAACTGGAAAAAGCACAAATGTCAGGGCATGTCAGAACATCTTAAGGACCCCAAAAACACCTTAGACCTCAGAGGGTTTAGTACAGTGCAACATCGATGCACCAAAATATAATCAACAATTAATTTACAGAATTAAATTAGAACAGAATATACCTTTCTAATAAATAAAAATACAAAACGAAATAAGTCAGAATCAAGTGACAAGATGTAGAACAAATGTGTGCAAAATGCCTAAAGTGCAGGGGAGATATATTCAAAACACAAGCCACAAATAGTTTAATTCGATAACCCTGAGTGATCAATAAATAAAATGAAAATAAATAAAATATTACAATTACGAAAGTACAGACAGAATTGTCAACTTTGTCTTTTTAACTGCTTAAACAACAAAAAAAAAATCTTTTGAAATTTTTGAAATCACTTGTACCCTACCTGATCGAGAGAGAGAAATCCAGTCTTTCACTCAACCTGTGTCCTTTTATCTTTTCAAATTGTGTGTGCCTATAAACATTCTAAAACGTTTAGCGGATAATGTCCTAAGCCAGTCATTAAAAGATAAAATTCTGTACACACCTTATTAATAAAGCATACTATATAGACTACAGAAAATCCTATTAGCCCAGAATATGAACGCAACCCTTTTAATTAGCCTACACGTTAAGCATTTTTCTCCCATAATAAACCGTTATTATAAAGAAAATGCTTTGTAACTTTCTACAGGAGGAACGCGTTCATAGTTTGGGTTCATCTGCTTATCTGCACATAGTATGGTTTCTGAATAAGGTGTGTACTGTGTACATACAGTAAGCTGCCTAAAAGTGCCATTTTAAGAGCTTTTTTCACGCTAAGCGTTTTAGAATGTCCTGAGGAAAGCCAACTTGTTAACCAGTGTTGATTTCGTTGACGAATAATTTTCGTCAACGACATTTTTTTCACAGACGAAAACGAGACGATAACTAAATAAAAACCAGTTTTAAATGACGACAACTCATTATTGACATTTTCGTCAACGAATAAAATCTAGACGGAAATGTTAGGGAGGGACGATTGGGGAAGAGATCCAGTCAAAACTGATTTGCGTTTGTGGTAGATGCGCACATTTGAACTGACGTGCTGATCTACCCGGCGGCACACGAGTTGGCATGCGCTTGATGCATGTCTCATAAATCGTTCAAAAATGTAAACGTCTGGGAGAAAGAGAATAGCATACATGGATAGATCTGAATAAGAGTGACGACGCGAAAGAGAGCTTTATTCTGTATGTTTTTCTGTGCGAACACACACACACACACACGACCTGAAGAGTGCGCAGCCCTGCACATAGACAGCTGTATACAGCGCGCTGCGCGCAAGGACTGAATTGAGCTCTCTTTCTCTATCTTTGGACAAATACACACAACGTATGTCTAAATGTCCGTTTTGGAGAGTATTCGCGTAAACACTGTTGGTTATGTCTTTACAGAATGTACAGTTGTGAGAAGAATATCGGACGTGCATCAGCAGTGCTGGATCTGCACACTCGGTCTTAAAGTGACAGTGCGTAATAAACCTAATGCCTTCTGTACACTTAATATTGATCAAACAACAAAATAAAAAGAGAAAAGCATTCACTGCTGTTTAATAGCTTTCATAAGGATTAATTATATGCAATTTATACAAATAAATATATCTGCTTGAAAGAATAAAGAATGATGTATGTAAGTTAAAGACTGTATAATCATTCATTGGAGGAAAAAAAAGACTGTTCTACTTTAGAAGTTTAAGATATTATTTTGTGTCACAGTGCTAAATCTGTGTCTGTATTGCATGTTCAAATTTAAAAAATGATTTATATTAACAGGTTAATAGATGTTTTCTGCGGGAATATAATGGGTTTGGAAATTTGAGAAATTCGAAATGAATGCATTACAATTGAACTAAACCCATTCTATTTTAGTCGACTAAATCTACTGTAGATTTAGTCGACTAAAATCTTATTGTATTTAGTCGACTAAAACTAGACTAAAACTAAAACAATTCAGATGACTAAAATATGACTAAAACTAAAATGCCATTTTAGTCAAAAGACTATGACTAAAACTAAACCAAAATTTGCTGTCAAAATTAACACTGTTGTTAACGTTGGCCAGCAGAAGTGCGATCATGGTTTTCCTGATGCTAAATCTAGCCTTGGAGAATATCCTTTCTCATTTTAGATTTTCTTATCCCAGACATTGTTTAAGATTTAAATACCTTCCGCCAAGACGCTCCTCTGTCGGTCACGGATCGAAAGTAAAACTTAAATCTGTCACAGGGGTGGTTGGATTTATTCATGCACATTAAAAATATGTATTAAAAGCTTCTTCCTTTGCACATTTTTATTTACAGAATTATCATAATAGGCTGTATATCAACGTATTGACAGAAAAACTGTAGATATAATAAAATCAGACATTGAGCACCCCCATATAGCCAAAATGGCATGATCCTCGTTTCATAACACCTCTGTGAATATTCGACTGTGAGATTGGTAGTCGAATCAGGCTCCTCCTATCAAATCTTCGACTATTCGGGGTCACCCCTAGTGTACAGTGTAAGAGAATTTAAAGCTAATTTACCAGTAATGAAGGAGTTGCTGCTAATGGTCCCTGGCTGTGGGTCTAAGGAAGAGCTGAACCCAGGGATACCCTTCACATTCAACCCAAGGGCCAGCTCTTCTGCCGGGGAGTAACGTAGGAGTGCAGGACCACCACCTTTTGTTCAGCCTTTTTCTTGGTTGCTGTTATAAACAGACACGCACATAATTTAACAGTGTTTTTTTTTAAAAGAGACTAAGAACAGAAGATTACCATTTTGTAGAATATTTTAGTACTTGTTCCAATGTTACTGGCTGGTGGCTCTGACATTAAAAATTAATAAAGTAACTATGAAATTATTAAAATACAAAAATATATACTGTAATAAGTGATAGAAACATTTAACATGGTCATCACTAAGGCATTTAATTTGTCTGCTACTTTTTGCTAGCCCTCTCCCGGCTTTTGCACACTTGCACAGGTGTTTGCTGACGTTTTAATTAAACTTTCAAATTCTGCATAAACTTCGACTATTAGCTCTTGCTCTGCTCTGAGAAAAACTGTGCGCGCTCTTTGGCCATGGTGAGCAGCCAATAGCAACGTTGCTGATTAATGTTTCTACTATCAATACATATCCCCTTTTAAACCAATGCATGAACGCGCAGATAACGTAATCCAGCGATACTAATCATAAAGATCATGATTAGCACGATGATATCATCTTGGATATGCCATTTGATCTCGGATGTATTTAGCTACGTACGAAGAACGGACCCCTGGCTTCTTGCAGCTTTGTTACCGTTCAGTCAGACAGAACATGAAGTCTTCCAAACACCTCACACACCGAGTTTCATCTCGTTTTGCGCAATTGAATGAGCTGGTGTTTCGGAAATTGCATTTGTTCTTGTTTTGCCTCCAGTGCCTTGCATGTAGAGGTACTGTGGTTGAAGTGTCTGACAAGCTGCCCAGCTGTAATTATAACCCGATGCACAAACACATTACAACTGTCATTGACCACCACTTGCAGTGTATGTGCCAATACAGGCTACTGAGTCCCATTTCACCCATCCGGGAGAGTTTGCTGCCACAATGTTTGTGCATTATCGTAAACTCATGCAGACACTTTCTCAGTTAGTCATCAATTAGTTTAGCTGTGAGGTTGTCAGCTGTGTGCTGCCATTAAGCTGGTGTTAAGTTCAAGTTCAATCAACTTTGTTGATCGCACAAGGGGCAATTAGTTAAGAGCAGCATGTATACAACAGTACATAACACGAGTCACACACGTCAATCAATATCTCACTATGTGCACTTTTTACCTCTTTTTACCCTTCCTTTCATCTTCCTTCCCTCCCCTTCTCCACAGGACCCTTACACAGAGTTTAAAAGTTTAATCGCAGAAGGAATGAAAGATTTGGAATGGCGGTTTGTCTTACACACAGGAAGCGTTAACTTGTATTTGTCTTTTTTTCGCTTTAGACCTAATGCCGCTGAAAGAGGAGAGTCAAGAACTGAATAATATGGAAGATGAACATCATGATTTCAAGCCTGGAGAGAAATTAGTAAAGATGGAAAAGACTCACTCACGAAAAAGAGCTCAGAAAACCAAACCTAACAGTCATTTCACTTGCCTTGAATGTGGAAAAAGTTTCAGTCAAAAACGAAACCTTAAATCCCATATGGTAATTCACACTGGAGAGAAGCCTTTCACATGCCAGCAGTGTGGAAAGAGTTTCACTCAAATACAAAACCTTGAAGTCCACATGAGAATTCACACTGGGGAAAAGCCTTATACTTGCTCTCATTGTGAACAGAGTTTTGCTCATAAACACATCCTTAATTCCCACGAGAGAATTCACACTGGAGAGAGTCCTTTCACCTGCCAACAGTGTGGAAAGATTTTTACTCAAAAACAAAACCTTAATGTCCACATGAGACTTCACACTGGAGAGAGTCCTTTCACCTGCCAACAGTGTGGAAAGAGTTTCACTCAAATAAAAAACCTTAAAACCCACATGAGAATTCACACTGGAGAAAAGCCTTATACTTGCTCTCATTGTGGACAGAGTTTTGCACATAAAATCTCACTTAATTCCCACATGAGAATTCACACTGGAGAAAAGCCTTTCACCTGCCAACAGTGTGGAAAGAGTTTCTCTCAAAAACACAACCTTAATGTCCACATCAAAGTTCACAATGGACAGAAGCCTTTCACCTGCCAACAGTGTGGAAAGAGTTACACTCAAAAATACAACCTTAAAGTCCACATCAAAGTTCACAATGGAGAAAAGCCTTTCACCTGCCAACAGTGTGGAAAGAGTTTCTCTCAAAAACACAACCTTAATGTCCACATCAAAGTTCACAATGGAGAGAGTCCTTTCACCTGCCAACAGTGTGGAAAGAGTTACACTCAAAAATACAACCTTAAAGTCCACATGAGAGTTCACACTGGAGAGAAGCCTTTCTCCTGCCAACAGTGTGGAAGGAGTTACACGCAAAAATACAACCTTAATCTCCACATGAGAGTTCACACTTGAGAAAAGCTTTACAACAGTTGTAAATCTTAGGTTTCACATTGTCAAATTTCACACTGGAGAGAAACTGTTTATTGGAAGAAGAAGAAAAAAACGTTCCCGTGATCAGTGTGGAAGGAGTTTCACACGTTAAAGAACCCTTGATTGCCACATAAGGATTCACTCAGGAGAGAACAGTTTTATGTGTCATCACTGTGGAAAGAGTTTCTGTCGTAAAAGTAGCTTCAACACTCACATTAAACTTCACACTGGAGAGAAAAATTTCATCTGTAAACTGTGTGGCAAGAGTTTTTTACAAAAAGGAAATCTTAAGAAATCTCCAGTGCTTGCACAGGAGAGCAGGTCACGTGTTGAAAATGCTGTTTTGCTGTGAAATGTCATAATATACCTAAAATTACAAAAACTGAATGAAATAAGAACATTACACCACATTATTTGCTTTATTTTTAGTGAGAGAATGCATTTATAATGTCTTCAATCTGGACTTAAATATGGCTACTGTTGGGGCTCATCTGGTGACATCTGGAAGTTTGTTAGAGCTGCAAGTGCCTCACCACTGATCCTGCCTCACTGCTAATTGCATGATGGTGACTACTTCCAAGTAGTATTTGCCCATTGCACAATGCATCCAGAGAGCAAAGAGATAAAAACGCAATGTTTGCTAGAATCTTGGGAAAGGGATACTGCCACCTTTCCATCTAGAACAAACCCCATACCTCCCCTTTGTGGTGGAAGTGGATATCGCCACCTTCAGGCATTGGAGCAGTGTTGTCTTAGCAGCAGAGGAATCTGTCCACACACCATCCATGCGCTTACTTCATAAAGCTCTCACCCAAAGAGCATAACTATAACATTGGTAACCGTGAGCTCCTTGCTATCAAGCTGGCACCAGAAGTGTGGCGCCACTGGCTGGAGGTCCTAGTGATCACGGACCATCGCAACCTAGAATACCTTCACAACGGCAAATGGCTGAACCCTCTCCAAGCCTAGTGGGCATTGTTCTTCATGTGATTTCAACTTTACTGTATCCCACCGTGCGTCCAAGAACACTATTGTCAAGATTACACTCTCCTGACGCTCCCAGCTATTCGTCACTCACACTTACCAGAGTTCTAATCAAGCTCACCTATTCCCCTTCATCACGGACACTATATCACCCCAGCACAGACACACAGTCAGCGTCTGGTCTCTTCAGTGTATTACCCTGTAAAACTGTATGAGTAAGACAAAAGAAAGACTCTTCATGACTAATTTGAAACTTCCAATGTATTGAATATTCAGATAAACATGTACGTCATGTTTCCTCGTCTTTACTCTTACTCGTTGCAAGATTACAACTCTGTTACTTCCATTTGAATATCCTCTTCAGTTTCTGTTGTATTCCACTAGTATCTGATGAGTTATATATTGGCAGTGACAAATGTATTTCACACGTTTTATTTTTAGATTAAAATTGCAGATTATATTTCACACATTTTATTTTTGATTCAAATTGCAGATTATATTTTTCACATGTTTCTATGGTATACTGGAAAACAATGGTGAGCATTTCATAACTTTTAAAGGCTTTTATTAGCAAAAACATTATGAAATGAGTTAATATTTACAGTGTTGACCCTTCATCACCTCTGCAATTAAGTCTGGCATGTTGGATAATTAACTTCTGGGCCAAATCTTGATTAATGGCAATCCATTCTTGCCTTATTGGAGTTGATCACAATTTCTGGGCTTCTGCTTGTCCTCTTGCCTTTTGAGGATTGACCACAGGTTCTCTATGGGATTAAGATCTAGGGGGTGTTGCCTGGCCACGAAACCAAAATGTCAATGTAATGAATGCCGAGCCACTTAATTATGATGTGATGTGACTTGACATGAAAGCCAAGTATAGCCCATGCTTGGAATTTGTTTTCTGCCTTTAAACCATACAAGTTAGTCCACACACATTAGGAGTAGTCAGCACACACACCCGGAGAACTCAGCCATTTGCTGTCCACGAGTGCCCCAATTATCACTCTTGCCTTGTGACATGGTGGTCCATCATGCTGGAAAATGTACAGATCATCACCAAATTTCCCCTGGGCCGATGAAAAGCAACCACACACATAGATGTCAAGTCACCTTCCTTTATATAGCACTTTTAACAATATAGATTGTTTCATATCAGCTTTACAATGATAATAGGAAATTAAAGTAACATAGATTGTTTTGACTTTACAGCAGCTCTATAATAAAGTTATTGTCCATCTAAAGTTAGTTTTGATTGTTGATCTTTAGTTATTAACTTAGGGGCTTGCTTACATTACCTTAATGCGCTCCAGCCCACTCATTCACACAACAACAGTGCCTGCTGGCTCGAGAACGCAAAACTTGAAATGGGTTCCAAGATGAAAGCATTGAAAATTTTTAACAACTTCAAAAACGCTAATCTATGAAAACGCTGACAGCATGCACATGCGTATTACGTGTTTAATCTATAAGTTTGCACGTGTAGTCTTTCTTTACAAATTGACCTCAACAAATTACTTGTCTGGCCTTAAATTGATAATAATACCAACATTTTTGTCGCTTCTGCGTATACATCCATGTGAACTGGACTCATGTTGACAACGTTTTATCTGTACAGAGGTAAAGGGAATGGAAGAAGGCCTTCACAGGGGACTAGTTGACACCTCAGGACTGCGTTGTCGTCGTCCAGGCACATGTCTTTCATCAGATCTGGATACGGCTTGGAGTCGGCGGACTGCGGTAAACCTCGGGATAAACAGAGAGACTAATATAAGCGCAGATTTCAGTCTTCTTATGATGTCACGAGTACATCAGGATTTATGGGAAGTGTTTCCGGTTCCGGCTGACCTAATCTATGCTGCCTAACATGTGTCTATGCTGTGTGTGACAGACACATAAGAGTATGTCTGCTTCCCAGACAATGTTAGGAAGACTGTTCCAAAGTTTTGGTGCTAAATAGGAAAAGGATCTAACTCCAGCAGTCGATTTTTATATTCTAGGTATTATCAATACGTCATGTTTCTACCGTAGCCGACAGCGAACAAACAGTGCTACAGAGTTTGCTATGTGGGGAGAAATGTGCTGGTTACGTCGGCCACCGTAGCTTCTCCTTAGAGTTTGAAAAGGGAGGGATATGCCGTAAGTGACTTTCTGTTTGCAATTCGCAAATCTCACCACTAGATGCCGCTAAAAATCACACACTGCACCTTTAATGTAACAATATACATACAGTCGGCATCTAGTCATAGTTGGGGGCGTGGTCTGGCGTGGCCAGGGTGGAGTCGGCGGGGAGGGAAAACACAGCAAACATCATGTGTATTTGAATGACAAAAATGTCGTTTTGCGAGTCATTGACGCCCGCCGACCGGCAACGGTACATTGCAATATTGCCCTTATTTAATTAAAAACTGGGTCAATGACCCAACCAAATGGCCGGAGGTGTCGTTTCCAGACATATTTTGTTATCTGGTTGAATCTCCAGGTAAGACATTGCGGTAGCTGTAGCGGTAACATTAGCCTATAACTCAATTTAACTTTCGTATATGTTGCATACTACAACTCCATAAAACCTTGTCACTTACCAATTGTACGTATGCTTCACTCCAAACTATTAATCCTTTTGTAAAACGGTGATCAGTAGTACGAAGTTGCCGAGGGACTGTGCTGACAGTTATCCCTAACTCAGACTGGAGTCTGTATTGTGTGTAGACCTCGAACTACTCCGTCAGGGTACGGAGGAGGAGGTCCGTCAGGGTGCAGAGAAGGAGATCCATCAGGGTACGGAGGAGGAGGTCCATAAGTGTGCAGAGGAGGAGGTGGAGGAGGTCCGTCAGGGTGCAGAGGGTGAGGAAGAGGTGGAGAAGGCCCGTCAGGGTGCAGAGGAGGAGGAGGTGGAGAAGGCCCGTCAGGGTGCAGAAGGTGAGGAGGCCCGTCAGGGTGCAGAGGAGGAGGTGGAGAAGGCCCGTCAGGGTGCAGAGGATGAGGAGGAGAAGGCCCGTCAGGGTGCAGAGGATGAGGAGGAGGTGGAGAAGGCCCGTCAGGGTGCAGAGGATGAGGAGGAGGTGGAGAAGGCCCGTCAGGGTGCAGAGGATGAGGAGGAGGTGGAGAAGGCCCTTCAGGGTGCAGAGGGTGAGGAGGCCCGTCAGGGTGCAGAGGAGAAGGTGGAGAAGGCCTGTCAGGGTGCAGAGGAGGAGGTGGAGAAGGCCCTTCAGGGTGCAGAGGGTGAGGAGGCACTTCAGGGTGCAGAGGAGGAGGTGGAGAAGGCCCTTCAGGGTGCAGAGGGTGAGGAGGCCCGTCAGGGTGCAGAGGAGGAGGAGGAGGTGGAGAAGGCCCGTCAGGGTGCAGAGGATGAGGAGGAGGTGGGTGCAGAGGGTGAGGAGGCCCGTCAGGGTGCAGAGGAGGAGGTGGAGAAGGCCCGTCAGGGTGCAGAGGAGGAGGTGGAGAAGGCCCTTCAGGGTGCAGAGGGTGAGGAGGCCCGTCAGGGTGCAGAGGAGGAGGTGGAGAAGGCCCGTCAGGGTGCAGAGGAGGAGGTGGAGAAGGCCCTTCAGGGTGCAGAGGGTGAGGAGGCCCGTCAGGGTGCAGAGGAGGAGGTGGAGAAGGCCCGTCAGGGTGCAGAGGATGAGGTGGAGAAGGCCCGTCAGGGTGCAGAGGTGGAGGTGGAGAAGGCCCGTCAGGGTGCAGAGGTGGAGGTGGAGAAGGCCCGTCAGGGTGCAGAGGGTGAGGAGGCCCGTCAGGGTGCAGAGGTGGAGGTGGAGAAGGCCCGTCAGGGTGCAGAGGATGAGGTGGAGAAGGCCCGTCAGGGTGCAGAGGAGGAGGTGGAGAAGGCCCTTCAGGGTGCAGAGGGTGAGGAGGCCCGTCAGGGTGCAGAGGAGGAGGTGGAGAAGGCCCGTCAGGGTGCAGAGGAGGAGGTGGAGAAGGCCCTTCAGGGTGCAGAGGGTGAGGAGGCCCGTCAGGGTGCAGAGGAGGAGGTGGAGAAGGCCCGTCAGGGTGCAGAGGATGAGGTGGAGAAGGCCCGTCAGGGTGCAGAGGTGGAGGTGGAGAAGGCCCGTCAGGGTGCAGAGGATGAGGAGGAGAAGGCCCGTCAGGGTGCAGAGGAGGAGGTGGAGAAGGCCCGTCAGGGTGCAGAGGATGAGGAGGAGAAGGCCCGTCAGGGTGCAGAGGATGAGGAGGAGGTGGAGAATGCCCATCAGGGTGCAGAGGATGAGGAGGAGGTGGAGAAGGCCCGTCAGGGTGCAGAGGATGAGGAGGAGGTGGAGAATGCCCGTCAGGGTGCAGAGGATGATGAGGAGGAGAAGGTGGAGAAGGCCCGTCAGGGTGCAGAGGAGGTGGAGAAGGCCCGTCAGGGTGCAGAGGAGGTGGAGGAGTTGCTGAATGTTACGTTATCTTACCTGAATCCTTGGTGAATATTTCAATATCAACATGAGGAGAGTGAAAAAAAGAAAGTGTGTAGCAGGATTGATATTCAAAACGGTAAGTACGCATTGCTTTGTTTACGGTTTGTGTATCTGCAACCTGCAGCGTCGGTTTCCCTTTTTGCATGACGAATATAGACGAATATATCTGCAGAAATAGACATTTTTCACAACGCGCATTCTAGCTGACCGTCGCCTGTAGTTCTCTCGGTGTGTCCAAGAGCAGCTTTTTACCCCGACACGAGGCGACAACACAGTCGGCTTTTATCAGCGCTAGTTCGTCGGCTTGGTGTGTTCCAGGCTTTAGGCCTACTCGTGCCAAGTGTTTCTTAGCAGACGCGTTTTCATGCGACTAGTTTAGGTTCAACACTAGGCTACATGGTTTTGCTTAACCCTCTGGGGTAATTTTTTTTTACATAGCAGCAAAATAGACCTAAAATACTCCGTCAGTTTTGGTCATACAGCCTTAAGAAATATGAAAAAATAAGCTGTTAAATGTCTACTTTTTTATGTGTCCACTTAAAATGAAATAAAACATTGTGCTTTCGTAAAATAAAGAAAGTAAACAGGGAGTGCTTGATGCCTCTCCGTCTCCGTGAACTTTTTTTCTGAAGCACGTCTCTAAACTCAAACAAAACTCAGCGAATACTATTCACTCAGACATGAGATATATATCTCTATAATAATTTAAGTGTGTAGTTTTAAATGATCTAATTCAAAACTAAAAGAAATATTCTCTGTTTATGTAATCTATATATAAAGAGCGAGAGATCAGCCGTTTTCATTATCGTTCTGGCAAGCTCATTACTCTTCTAATGTGACACGCCAATCGAGAGCGCACGCTATTCAAACGCAGATGATCTGAAGCAACACATGCAAACCAGTCAACGCCCACAACAGCTGGAAAACACACTTGCTGTGAGGAATAATAATATCGTGATAATCCTGGAAATTTTTACCTCAAACGTGCTGGAGTAGCCTAACAACGGATCCAGCTGCAGATCATCAGTTAGTGCTTTGTTCTAATCGCGATATTAAATGGTGTCTGTAAACCGCAAAAGACTGTTTAAATTTTAATCGTGTTTCTGTGTTTGAATGAATGAACGGCACATATGCATGTTGTTTACTACAGCTCGCGCGTGTCTGTGTGTGAATGAAACTATCTATATTGCCTACTGAGATGAGTAAAAATCGACTGAATACGTTGAAATAAAATGTCTTTGTATAAGCAACATATTAAACTGCAAATTAACATTTATGCCCTAATATATATTATAAAAGACGATATGTTACAGACGAAATATGAAAGACAACATTTAGTTTTGGATAGATTATAAAGTTTGTACTGCCACATCAAAACCTAATTTACAAGGTGCAAACAAAATCTTAAAAGGTCAATATAAGCCTTCTCTTTAAATTATTGTTGTGTTTTATTAGTGACAAATTTGGGGAGAGGATAGCCTACATCAGAAACTTTCTGAAAATACGAATGAGAATTAACTGCACAATTACTAGAAATTTTTACCTTGGATATTATACAATTTGCAAGCATACACAATTTGTGGAAAAATACACTTTTTTCAAGATGTTTCCAACTCTGAACCAATTCTGTAGTTACATATATATATATATATATATGTATGTATGTATGTATATATGTGTGTGTGTGTGTGTTGTCTTTGCATTCTTTCTTGTGGCTCAGTGACACCTATGAAAGGCTCATTAGTATGCAGCATTAGCAGGTCTTCTTTGTCTCCTCAGGTGTGAATGAGGACATTATTCATGACCTTGTTGGATCATTCACTGCCACCTGCATATTGCCTTTCCAAACAAAAAGTGTCTTACAAAATTTTAATCAATCTATTGTTTAATGTGAACGATTAGCCCGGATGATTTTCAGATCATTTTGAAGTAAACACTCTAGCCGAAAACTTCCATTAGTCAAAAGTATTGTGGGAATATGTGAAGTTGGTCGTTTGTGGTCTTATATCAGAAAATTTAAGTTTGAGTTTTTTGAATAACCACGCATAAATAATATTCTCTCAAAAATGCAAACATGTACATACGTACATGTTGCTCACATATTATGATAGCCATGTTCGTGCTAAATAGAGTGTAATTACATCTTTGCCATTAATATGTTTATAAGCAACTGAAAAAAATACAAATATCAGGGCATGTCAAAACATCTTTTTTGATAACGTTAATAATGAACACAATGTTAACGTAGTTGGTAACACTTTACAATAAGGGTGCACTAATAAGCTTAAAGGGTTAGTTCACCCAAAAATGAAAATAATGTCATTAATTTATTTATTTATTTAATTTTATTTAATAGGGACACGTGTGAACAATAAACATGTACCACACTACAACATTTATAGCCAAGGCTAATTTGCAATGTCCGTCCCTAGACATTACTGTAAATGACTCACCCTCATGTCGTTCTAAGCCCGTAAGACCTCCGTTCATCTTCGGAACGCAGTTTAAGATATTTTAGATTTAGTCCGAGAGCTTTCTGTCCCTCCATTGAAGCTGTATATACAGTATACTGTCCATGTCCATAAAGGTAATAAAAACATCATCACAGTAGTCCATGTGACATCAGTGGGTTAGTTAGAAGTTTTTGAAGCATCGAAAATACTTTTTGGTCCAAAAATAACACAAAATAAGACTTTATTCAGCATTAAATTCTCTCCCGGGTCTGTTGTCAATCTGCGTTCAGGACTCCGCAGTGACGCTGCCGACGTAAGACGCTGATGACGTGTTATCTGGTGCGCCCGAGCTTCGTTTACAGTCTGAGGGAGACGCACGCTATATTCAAGCTATTCTACATTGTTTGCGTGGATATCATTTTTTTAATGGTGCGTAAATATGCATGTCGCGGATGAGACACTTTTACAGCGTCCCTCAGACTGTAAACGAAGCTCGGGCGCACCAGATAACACGTCATCAGCGTCTTACGCCATCAGCGTAACTGTGAAGGATTGACAACAGACCCGGGAGAGAATTTAATGCTGAATAAAGTCTTATTTTGTGTTATTTTTGGACCAAAAAGTATTTTCGATGCTTCAAAAACTTCTAACTAACCCACTGATGTCACATGGACTACTTTGATGATGTTTATATTACCTTTATGGACAAGGACAGTATACTGTATATAGGCTACAGCTTCAATGGAGGGACAGAAATCTCTCGGACTAAATCTAAAATATCTTAAACTGTGTTCCGAAGATGAACGGAGGTCTTACGGGCTTAGAACGACATGAGGGTGAGTCATTAATGACATTATTTTCATTTTTGGGTGAACTAACCCTTTAACTAATGCACAGATAATACTGAATTAATGTATTACTAATGATTATCTAAGCTATTCATTAATGATTGCCTCATTAGCAACTAATGAAGAGTCTGTCTGGTTAATATATTAGTTCATATATGAATTGTTATTAATTAAATATGTAAGTGTGTATTAATTCCATAATACCTTATTTTAATAACTAATAGTGTTCATTAATTTGTTAATTACCACAATGAGCCAAAGCCTTATATTTCAACTTCCAGATAATACAGGTAAACTAATATGCATTAATACATTATTAATTACAGCATTAGTAGTGTGTCAATTACTACAATGTTTTTGGAAACCAGTGTTTAATAAACAGCTTTTATAAACTCTAGTGATGGTCATTAATGATTAATTAATCATTAGCTAACAATCATTATGTTGTGACTTTACTTGTTGAGGCACATCATTATTAACTAATCATCTAGTAATTGTAGTAATTGACACACTACTAATGCTGTAATTAATAATGTATTAATGCATATTAGGCTCATTGTGGTAATTAACAAATTAATGAACACTATTAGTTAATAAAATAAGGTATTATGGAATTAATCCACAATTACATATTTAATTAATAACAATTCATATATGAACTAATAAATTAACCCGACAGACTCTTCATTAGTTGCTAATGAGGTAATCATTAAAGGATAATTCCGGTATTTAACACCTTGAGTCTATATTGTAGTTTGTTTTGGATGAACAAGAGTGGTGGACAACATTTTTTTGACAATGGTTCCTCTCTCGAGTTTTTGACTATAAAAGAATTGGCCATGGACCCATTTAACATTGGAGTCAATGGGCATGTCCGAAAATGTCATTAAAACAACCTTTAACATTAGTTTTCAAAACTGTGCAACTCACCGAGTGATTAGTGGTGTTAGTTGATGTTCCAGAAACAAAAAGTGTTGCGAAATACAGTTTCTGTCGTGTTTTATTCGTCATTTTGTAAAATCCCATTGAATTCTGTTGAAGGACTGAGTGCTCGTTATTATAAATGCGCTACCGGTAACGGAAAGGGGGCTGTTTACATTTGGTCGATGTAGTCTTTTTGCTCGCTTCCGTTTCTCATAAGGCTAGCGAGCAGAGCAACTGTGCTCCGGGAGAGTAAGCGAAATAAACAATAATGTTTTTAGGAACTTTACCGCACAAAGTTTAACCATATTGAAAGACGTGACCACTGACCAGTGCAATATGAAGTTGAACTCGACTGTGACCGTGAGTGTCCCGCGAGACATAAACATCGGTTATCGCCATCAAGTGGTCGGGAGTGTGCTAACGCTTCAGATTCAAATATTGAGCGGAAGTTACACGGTTGTGAAGTGTCTGATTAAATAGTTCCACTATAGCAAAATAAACGGATTGGAATCATATATTGCGACGATATATTGTTTATAATCATCAACGAACACCACTAACCACTCGGTGAGTTTAACAGTTTTGTAAACGAACATTATTGGCTGTTTTAATGACATTTTCGGACATGCCCATTGACTCCAATGTTAAATGGGTCCATGGCCAATTCTATTATAGTCAAAAACTCGAGAGAGGAACCATTGTCAAAAAAATGTTGTCCACCACTCTTGTTCATCCAAAACAAACTACAATATAGACTCGAGGTGTTAAATACCGGAATTATCCTTTAATGAATAGCTTAGATAATCATTAGTGATACATTAATTCAGTATTATCTGTGCATTAGTTAAGCATAATGCTTATTAGTGCTCCCTTATTGTAAAGTGTTACCACGTAGTCTAACTTACCTGTGATGAAGTGCCGACTGCACACATACACATACACATGCTTAGTCTTGGGATTCCACAACTTCCCTTGATCATCCTCACGCCTTATTGCTTGTAGCCAATTTGTCCTCCTTTCTGGTTCTGTGTGTTTATTAAGAAGGATGTAGAACTTCAATTCATAATTTCTTTGTTTATTGGTACAGAAACGACACACCAACTCTTCGGCATGATTGTCCCGTGTATTTCAATTAGCGCCAAGGCAATGTTTTCCCCCACGGGCTAAATTCACATCACGTGACGGGGCGTTCCCAGACCAACTGTCTCTGTATGTATGAGTTTTTTGTGTGAGTAATGCGTATTCGAATGTCAGTAACAGAAAAGGTGCGTCTCATTTCACGCACTATATCGTGTGTATACTTAGGTAAAGTTGGGCTGTGTCCGAAACCGCTCACTCGTTTACTTATTCACTAATCCCTATATAGTGTATGGCATTTGAGTGCACTATATCTGCAAGGAGTGGACGAAATGAGTGAGTGAATTCGGACACTGACGTTTACACTGTGCGTCGGAGAGCTGGAGCTGTCGCAGAAAAGGCTTCGTCACACGTAGTGATAAAACTCCTTTTAGCTTTCATGTTACTTTATAAAATAATATTAACAACAATAACAATGACTTTATTTTGTAATTATATATACCTCCGTGCCAGCTTTGTAGTTTCATCGATTGAAATTGTAACTCTCACGCTCACAGATGACGTGGTCGTTGAGCTTCTCAGGCGACCGTTATTACATTCGAATGAATACGCACTACAGATGATTAACGGATATTTTTCAAATCATCCACCAAATTATCATCTCTCCCTTACAGTTTAACGAGTTAACAACAATGCCACAAATTATTAAAACACCTGGCTGTTAGTAAAACACAGTAAATTGTGTTAATGCCTAAATCATATATTTGAATAAAAAACCTTTATAATTTACCTTATTAATATCATTTAATTTCATTTTAAAATTCATCTAGGCCTATATAATATTGTCTCAATATTTTAATGTTTTATTGAAGTAATGATTAATAAAATCATTACTGTAAAGTAATCTCTAGTTTAAAGGAACACTCCGACTTTTTGGGACTTTAGCCTATTCAACTTATCCCCCAGAGTTAGTTCACTTCACTTTCTAATGAACAGCAGTTGAAGGTGAGAGGACGCTGGCGCGTTTTGGCTGCCGCTTCTCCCTTCGTGAAATTCGTGAAATTAAACCTCCAACGGAAAGAAACTGCCTCAGCACTTACCTGGACATTCTGCCTGCACGTCTTTGACACTGAGGGACCCGAACCAGTTTGGTTTGGCGGCGTTTTTGGATTACGGACTGCAAAGCTGGCAATGCTGCTGGATCGATCGGGCTAACACACCCGCACTTTCGAGCGGCTACGCTAACTTCTCCTGCCAAAGACGACTCAATCTTCCCACTCGGACGATGCAGTGCCTGGTCCAAGTTCTCTTTCTGCTCTCCATCCTGCACTCTTGGTTGCAAACCTCCACTAACAACTTCATGGCTCTCCGGTACTCAGCTAAACAGCTACTCCAGCTAAATCACTATCCATCGGCTACTCCGGAGCTCACTGTTAAAATAAAAACTTTCGGATTACTTCAACGCCATCGCTATTTCCACAGAAGCTCCCGAAGAAATTTAATACATATATCCACCGGGAATGACAGCTTTGGCACAACACTTCCTCTTCGTTTCACCTCTGCGTCCCGGCGTCAAAACAACAATGCTCAGCGTCATCAGAGCCAACGTCACGTGAACCATTTCAACCTCCGGTCAGTATCCATTTCCGCTTCACCCCCTTCAAAACAAGAGTCCCTCAAGCTCGGACTATTAAACATAAGATCTTTAAATAATAAAAGCACCATCCTCAACGAATTCATCCTGGACTCAAAACTGGACTTAATCTGTTTAACTGAAACCTGGCAAATACCTCATGACTATTTTTCCCTCAACCTAGCCACCCCCACTGGATTTTCATATATTGACAAACCTCGACCGGAAGGCAGGGGTGGTGGTATTGCTGCCATCCACAGAAAAACCCTCAAGATCTGCCCTCTCCACATCCCATCTGTTCCATCTTTTGAACACCTCTCATTCAAACTCTTAGGCCACATTCCGCTTACCATTTCAAACATTTATCGCCCTCCCAAACCAAATTCATCCTTCCTGTCAGATTTCGCAGAATTTATAACTCAACTCTGCACAACTTCATCAACCATATTACTTGTAGGTGATTTCAATTTCCACATCGACTGTTCCACCTCCAAACCCACCATGGATTTTTTGGACATTATACACAGGTTTAATTTCATACAACATGTTGATTTCCCCACCCACACCCGTGGACACACTTTGGACCTTGTCTGCTCTACTGGACTCAACATTGATACTCTCTCAAACACAGACCTGGCTATATCTGATCACCTCGCTATAACATTTCACATCAACTTCCCAAACCCCCATACCAAACAGAGACGCACCATATCATACCGAAATCTAAAGTCCCTATGTTTCACTTCCTTTTCCTCTCATATCGCAAACAAAATATCCATATCGAGCATCCCTGAAAACTCAAGCACTGCCGATCTAGTAAATCTTTACAATTCTATACTCACATCCAGCCTAAATACTCTTGCACCGGTGAAAACTGCAACCGTTACGTTCTCCCGCTCAGCTCCTTGGTTCACCCCTGAACTGCATAGACTCAAAAAAGAACGCAGACAACTGGAACGCCGACATTTGAAAACTGGACTCACTGTACATCTACAAGCCTACAAGGACCACAGTCATCAATATAGATCAGCACTCACATCAGCCCGCACAGCTTATTATTCTGAAATCATTCACTCTGGGTCCTCCAACCCCCGGACACTGTTTACCACTGTAAATAAGCTACTCAAACCCATCGACAACATCACTCAGTCATTCACCATGGACAAATGTAATAATTTAATTAATTTCTTCAAAAACAAAATTGACAGCATTCACCAAGAACTCTCTGTGAATATCTCTTCCAGCACAGACCCTCAACTTGACGCATCCCTTCCATTTCACATCACTCTCCCCTCTCTATCGGTAATTACAGAAGCTGATCTCACTAATCATCTCAACAAAATCCACCTTACAACCTGCCCACTGGACCCCATTCCATCTGCACTGGTCAAGCACTGCCTCCCCTGCATCAGTCCACTTATCATGGAAATCATAAACTCTTCTCTCACCTCTGGAACAGTTCCCTCTTCCCTCAAAGCTGCTACTATCACACCAATACTTAAAAAACCTGGCTTGGATCCTGACAACCCTAACAATTTCCGCCCCATTTCCAACCTACCTTTCTTGTCTAAAATCCTGGAACGCTCAGTCGCCACTCAACTAAAACAACACCTCTCTTCCAATCAGCTCTATGAAACCTTCCAGTCTGGATTCCGCACTCATCACTCTACTGAAACAGCACTACTCAAAGTAATAAATGACCTCCTGCTCGCCTCTGACTCTGGTTCCCTCTCCATTCTCCTCCTACTTGACCTCTCTGCTGCCTTTGACACCATTGACCACTCCTCGGCATTGCTGGTTCAGCTCTCTCCTGGTTCACCTCCTACCTCACTAACAGATCTCAATTCATATCCATTAACAACTGTACATCTCACACCACACCGGTCAAACATGGAGTCCCTCAAGGCTCAGTGCTAGGCCCCCTTCTGTTTATCCTCTACATGCTTCCCCTCGGACTCATTATTCAAAATCATGGACTAAAATTTCACAGTTATGCTGATGACACTCAATTATACCTCAGCACCAGATCCATCACCCCTACCACAGTATTAACCATCACAAACTGCCTCTCTGCAATAAAAACTTGGATGAATGCAAATTTCCTTAAACTCAACGGAAATAAATCGGAAATCATCATCATCGGTCCCAAATCATTACTACCCGCCTCCCAAGACTTCACTCTCTCCGTTGATGGCCACACAGTTACCACTTCTCCTCAGATCCGAAACCTTGGTGTTATTCTTGATCCCACACTCACCTTCAAGCCTCACATCCGTCATATTACCAAAACTGCATTTTTCCACTTACGAAATATTGCCCGCCTACGCCCCGCCCTCACCACATCTGCTGCTGAAACCCTCATCCATGCATTCATCACATCAAGACTTGATTACTGCAATAGCCTCTTATATGGTCTCCCTTCCTCTGTTTTACAAAAACTCCAATACGTTCAAAATTCAGCTGCTCGCCTCCTCACTCACACCCGTTCAAGACACCACATCACCCCTGTCCTTCAACAACTTCACTGGCTCCCCGTACAACAACGCATTCGCTACAAAGTTCTGCTCATCACCTTCAAAGCCCTCAATAACTTGGCACCTGCTTACCTCACAGACCTTTTACAGCACCATCGACCCTCCTGACGCCTCCGCTCTGCTGACTTGAACTTTCTCAAACCTATCACTAAATCAACACACCGAACTTTGGGGGACCGAGCATTCGCCATCGCTGCCCCCACCCTCTGGAACTCACTTCCCATCCATATCAGAAACTCGGACTCACTGACCACCTTCAAAAAACTGCTCAAGACCCATTTGTTTCAGCTAGCCTACAACACATAAAAACTATACTCTCCCATCTTTATTTATCCTTATTTACTTTTATTTTTTTCTGTTGCTTGATTATTTGTAAAGCGTCTTTGAGTTTCCCTGTAAAGCGCTATAAAAAACCTATGTATTATTATTATTATTATTATTATAGTCCATACATACCTTTTTCATCTCCGTGCGTGCTATTAGTCTGTTTGACGCACCCACCGCTAGCCTAGCTTAGCACAAAGACTGGATGTAAATGGTTGCAGCTAGCATACTAATCCAAATAAGTGACAAAATAACGCAAACATTTTCCTATTTACATGTTGTGATTTGTATAGTCACAGAGTGTACAAAAACAAAGTCAGATGAGACACAGACATATTTTAACCGTATAAATACTCGGAACTATATTCTCTAAAGGCGAAGCACTGCTACTTGGGCGGAGTGATAACCGCAGCACCTGAGACGCGCTCTGAACGAACTCTCTGCTCCTCACCAGGGCGCGTCTCAGGTGCTGCGGTTATCACTCCGCCCAAGCAGCAGTGCTTCGCCTTCAGAGAATATAGTTCCCAGTATTTATACGGTTAAAATATGTCTGTGTCTCATCTGACTTTGTTTTTTTGTACACTCTGTGACTATATAGTGGATAGGGAGCAGTTTCAGACACAGCTTTGGTCTTATATTCGCTCATTCAGACTTCCGCGTTTAAGAACTTTCTCAATTATATGTGCAATAAAGCAACTTTTTGCAAATTCGAAGCAGCTACATGATATTGACAACAAAGATGGTCAACTACTTCATTTTTCACAATCGATCAAACTGGGCAAGTATTGTTTTAATGCCATACTTACTTGCGAATGTCCACTGAATGTCCAATGTAGTGTGGTAAACAAGATAGGTCTTTTTTTTTTCATTGTGTTTGAACAGACATTTTAGCCAACTACAGATGTATACCAGCAAATATCTCTAACATTGTGTTCTAATACAATATAATGTCCTTTAGCAACACAAACTGCATTATAATAATAAGGTTTAAAAAGGTGTTTAGGAAATAAAAAGAATGAACATGTAGGCTACATGAACTGTAATCTGGTAACAATCAAGACTGTAGAAAGTGGAAAATCATGTGTAATCTCCTGAACATAATTAATCGCTTCATTTTACAACTGTTTATATTTATTTATTTGAAATCAAAATGAACAAGAACAGTGTTGGTGTTGGTTTAAATAATGACATGTGATTTATTTCAATAGGTTTTTAAAGGATGGGCCGACTGCTAAAGCAAGTTGGATCGTCTTGTCTGGGCCCTGCAGAACACACTACAGCCCATGTCTTGCTGTTTTATTCACCTCTGTTTTTAAGTGTGATAAAGACTTTACAGTGTAACTGTTCTCCAGGTGTTGAATAAACATAATAGCTTAACTATCTTTTATGTTTTCCTGTTGTATGGCATCTTCATTAAACATTATACTCTCACAATAACACAATTCATGTGCATTGATTGATGTGTACAGTCCTGCAGAAATATCACTGTCCGTGAATCCATCCGATTATTGACAAGTACTCAGAAAGCATGACAGCAAACATGATGTTTATTTTGGGTGTGGATTTTGGAATAAACTGCTGCTTCAATGTATATGTAGGCCTAATGAGTGATTATAATCAAGGTTTTCTTTCTAAATATCACATGAGTTGAATGACTTCTCTAGGCTTGTGAGATTTTACTTAGTTATAGAAGTTACCAGTGTGATCACTGAAATGTTCGTTTCATGTATTCTCTAATGTATGTATTTGATATCTGAATGCAGTAGCAGTGCTTGCTCATTTAGCCCAGCTTCCAGAGATTAAATATGGAAAGATGTTTTGTTAAGAAAGGTCTTCAACATGTCAATACATACATCTGTTTTTCTAAGGTACCCTGACGACTATAAGTCACAGGGGTCAATGAAGTCTATAGTTTAAGGGAACCTTTCTCAGTTAAAGGGATACTTCACCTCTGGAAAGATGAATGTGTATTTAAAATGGGTCATTTATGTAAAAGAAATGTGAAATTATTTTTGAATTTGGAGCCTTCTAGACTGAGAAAAGCCAGAAAATGTATTTTTGGCTTATGGGGATGAAAGACAACAACTCCCAGAATGCACTTGCTTCGCTGCCCTAGGAGGCCACGCCTACCGGTAAGAGATCGCAGTAAACAAGGCTATGCTACTAGTGAGTCTGCCCGGTATTTTGATGTCGCCCAAAATGTCCAGGATTCGGCTTTTGCGTTCTACAGTCGCCATTCATTATGTTTACTGTGACGAGCAGGAACGAGACTGACGGCGGCGGGAGAACGACGCGAGGCCGGTGGCGTGATTACTGATGAGCGGCGCCGGCGCCTGTGAGACGCATCGGTCTCGTCTCGTATCTCTCACGGAGGAGCGGGAATTTTCTTAGCAATGTTAAAACGCACATCAACTGATCACTTGTTTAGCGTTCATGTAAACACTACATTCAGATTCACCAATCGGAATGAATTCAGTTAGATTGAAACAAAAGGTGTGCATGTAAACAATGAATGGCGACAGCAGAAAGCAAAAGCCGAATCCCGGACATTTTGGACGATCTCGACGGCCGGACATGTCCGGGAAAAAGAGGATGGTCACCGCTACTACTCAGCTTTCTCCACAGAATAAGAAACTGTTAGCTTAGCTCCCAATAAAAGATGGCTGACACTATATGTACATTCTGTGAGTGAGATCCCCCCTCTATGGGCGGGTTGAAAACATGCGGAACAGCGCCTTCTACTGGATAAATTATGAGCTAGTGTTTGTAGTCTTACCCGTATTTAAAGAAATTGGACTTCCTGCTTTTTATGACGCAAAATGACGATTTTTGCGTCATAAAAAGCAGGAAGTGGAACACTTAAATTCTTATTTCTCCCATCTCAGGGGAAAATAAGGGAATAAACCATGACCATTCGAAAATGTGACTGGGTTTCTAAAGATACAAAGTCTAATGCAAATGGGTGAAGTGTTCCTTTAAAGCCTTACTTTCCAGTTAGACTAAAGTGTATCTCTTCTTGAGAGAAAGAACGCATTATCTTGATGTTTTGAGAAGACTCTCCTGTTTATAGTTAGAGCCTGGCCAAATCCAACCTTGAAAAAGCTGTGTGTCAGTGTGTGTGTGTGTGTGTTAGTATTTTTGGTTTAACTGGCATTGGAGTTGTTGTACAGGACAGGCTGGCGCCCAGCTACCCAATAATAAAAAATAAAAAATATTACATAATCTACATTTATTTATTACTTTAATGGCTGAAAACAGTAACTTCTTTACTTTATGGATGTATTTATAGAGGAATTATTTGCATTAAAATAACTTTGAAACCATTATTTAAAAAAGTACAGTTTCACCTTATACCTTCAATGTGTAATAGTTATTGAATCATTTTTAAGTTACAAAGCACAGCCTACAAAGAAATACACTACCTCAAATTACAACCTCATAAAAGCAAAGACATTGACTTACTACATGTGAGATTTTGCCAATACCTGCCTCCAGGTACATACAGTACACACATAGTTAGAATCAATTTACATTCATTCACCAAAGGGATTTTTTTTATTACCCAAAGGGTGTAGTGCTTTCCTAGCGACCGGACTGACTTACTACAGGTGACATTTCGACAATAACTTGCATACTGTATGTACAATTGTCAATTATGTTTATGAAAAAAATACTGTAATTCACCTAAAGTATTTTTTCGTGTCCGTGTTTGCATTTAAAGGGCCAGGTGCGTTTTTGCAAACCCTCAAAAAGTGACAACTTTAACATGCTATATAAAAATATCTGTGTGGTATTTTGTGCTAAAACTTCACACACATACACACACTCTGGGGACATCAGAGACTTATTTTACATCTTGTGAAAATGGCATTTTACCACCCCTTTAAGTTTTTTTTTTTCTATTTCTTAACAACAGACAATCAAATAATAAATGAAGAGTAAAATTAATTAATCCATAATCAGGATAAAAAGTTTAATAAAGAAACATAAAATGAACAGTTAAAATCACTACTAATATTTCTCGGTAAATCATAATTTACACACTCCGAGTATAATATTCTTGCCTAAAGATAAGTAAGATGTTTGAGAGATCTCTCTTTGAAAAGACAGGTTGTGAGGCCTGAGTCCAAGGTAAGACTGACCAGTACAGAAAATGTCTAATGCAGATGCTTATCAGCACAGGGATAAGTGCTTCTTCCTAAGTTCAAAGACCGGTAGTTCTTTGGAGGTTTCACACCATGGGGGGGTACCACATATTGTACCCTAAAAGTGTCAGAAAGTTGTTTATCTTAATACTATACACCATACAGAAGTACTGCACAACACGTCCCTTCTGCAAGATGTTTAGCTAAGATAACATTCGTCTGTCACTTTATTCTGATACATTTGAGCATTTGTGGTCTGTCTATGGAAACTTACCAAATTTTTACCTCATCTAAACAGCAAGTACAAAAGTTAACCTAAGTCAATCAGCTACAATTGAGGCATACAGAAAGAAAAGCATCAAACATACATTTCAAATGATAATGATGGTAAACACATAAAAATGAGAGTAATGAGAAACACATCAACCTGATAATAATGTTTCTTAGAATATGATTGATTAGATTTGGTTAAATGATATTTAAGATCTAGATGATTAAATTATAAAAATCTGTTTCATAAAATACATGCATATTTCTTACAATTTAAACACACTTTTAGCATGAGCTCCTCTAACTGAATAGCTTACAAACATAAACCACAAACCCATGGTTCTTCTTCTGATGGCAGATTAATTTTGAGACACTGGACATGAAACCACCTCTGGCATAATTCACATTGAACCTAGAAGGAAAATATGACATCTTGTTAGATGTATTCAGAAACTGTTGTAATTATGACATTTATTTGTGAAAACCCATTTCTTCACTTTCAACAAATAGGCAAGAATGGCATATGAATACCCAGGTGCAGAGCTCCTCTTTTTTGTCCTTTTTGCCATTCGTCTTTGTGTCTTTTTGTCCACATACAGAGCAATACTCCTCTCTTGACACTGTAATTATGATAATGTAGATAATTATACTCCATCACTCTGTCTCTGGAAATAAACTGTTCTTTCAAAATAGTTTACCAATACCTGATGCCTGCAAAATTACTTTGGCCATATTTTTCCTGGTGTGGCACATCTCCTCTTTGCTGGGTGTTATATTAATGCTCTCAGGGATTTTCGGAAAGTCTTCCACCACCTGCTTGGCCATCTAGAAGGAGAGCGGTGAACATTAATAGTCTCATACGGGAAAAGGTGAGAACAGTGTTTATGTAAAGTACTTTTCCCTTAATTTACCAGCATCACAAAGACACCACAGCTGGAACCATCCTCCTGGAATGAATGGTTGATTGTCCCAGGCTTCCACACAGTGTCCACCCAGTCTTTTCTTCCATACTGGTTTCCTCTCATCCTGAAATATTCCCTGTTGTAGGAAAAATACAGTGTGTGGGGTTGTGGTGGTCTTCAGCAACATCAAATGCTAATATACCAATATTAGTGTTGTAGATCTAAAAGCAACATAACATACCCAAATTTGGTGCACGCTTGTGTGGCTAATTCCATTTCATTATTACCACATTGAGGGTCAACTATGCAAATGGTTTTAGTTATAGCATGTAGATACTAAATAGAAAAAAAAAGAGATTAATTAGTCATTCAATTAAATGTCGGTGAAAAGATCAAACATCTATGTATGGGTGTATCCATGTTTATCTGTAATGGCTCATACAACACAATATATTTTACTTATAATATATCTTTACTTACCACAATCCTCCACTGCATGCATTTGATGTTTACAACAGATATGACCCCATCATATTGCTCAAAGTTGACCTGTATATCAGAAATGTAAATGAACATATTTGTGTACTGTAAAATACATGTACATATAAAAATGCAGAATCATAAGTAGTCGCACTCACTTTTTTCAATCCTTGCCGTATGACCCGGTCTTTTGTGTCATTTAAAATTACACCTGTAGTGTAATGGCTTAGCTGGTAGAGATTTGCACCCTTTGCATTAAGTACAGCTCTTAAATAGCATTCAATCGTCTGAAAAAAAAAGTGATAAAGCATTGTAATTATTAAATGTATTTAAATTGGTACATACATTGAGAAAAAAACATTTAGTATTTTGTCTTAGGTACAAAAATATTTACTTGTACAATTTTGTATTTACTAAATATTTATGATATTTTTGATTTATGATTTTGTTATGATATGTGTACCTCTCCGAATATCCATTCATGCGGCCTCAGTGTTAGGAATTCCTTGTGATGTAACAGGAACTCCAGATTCTGATTGTCAGACTTCACAATGGCTACAACCAGCTCATTGGGCGGCTTTGTCCATAACATGTCAATCTGTGAATGTTACACACTTCATATAGTAAATAATAGGTTAGCTGAATATATGCTATAAATAGTTGTATTTGTTGTTGTACTAACTTAATTACCTCTTCCTCTACAGGGAGTGCCTCTGCAGGAAGGGTAATTGGTTCAGAACTTGACGGTTTCTGGCGTTCTGCCACATCTTTGTGGATCCTTCTTTTCCCCGCAGGAAGGTGAATTGGTTCAGGTTTTGACGGTTTCTGGCTTCCTGCCACATCTTTGTGGATCCTTTTTTTCCCTGCAGGAAGGTGAATTGGTTCAGGACTTGACGGTTTCGGTCTTTTTGCCACATCTTTGTGGATCCTTCTTGTCCCTGCAGGAAGGTGAATTGGTTCAGGACTTGACGGTTTCGGTCTTTTTGCCACATCTTTGTGGATCCTTCTTGTCCCTGCAGGAAGGTGAATTGGTTCAGGACTTGACGGTTTCTGGCTTTCTGCCACATCTTTGTGGATCCTTCTTGTCCCTGCAGGAAGGTGAATTGGTTCAGGACTTGACGGTTTCTGTCTTTCTGCCACATCTTTGTGGATCCTTTTTTTCCCTACAGGAAGGTGAATTGGTTCAGGAATTGACGGTTTCTGGCTTTCTGCCACATCTTTGTGGATCCTTCTTGTCCCTGCAGGAAGGTGAATTGGTTCAGGACTTGACGTTTTCTGTCTTTCTGCCACATCTTTGTGGATCCTTCTTTTCCCTGCAGGAAGGTGAATTGGTTCAGGACTTGACGGTTTCTGTCTTTTTGCCACATCTTTGTGGATCCTTCTTGTCCCTGCAGGAAGGTGAATTGGTTCAGGACTTGACGGTTTCTGGCTTCCTGACAAATCTTTGTGGATCCTTCTTTTCCCTGCAGGAAGGTGAATTGGTTCAGGACTTGACGGTTTCTGTCTTTCTGCCACATCTTTGTGGATCCTTCTTTTCCCTGCAGGAAGGTGAATTGGTTCAGGACTTGACGGTTTCTGGCTTTTTGCCACATCTTTGTGGATCCTTCTTTTCCCTGCAGGAAGGTGAATTGGTTCAGGACTTGACGGTTTCTGTCTTTTTGCCACATCTTTGTGGATCCTTCTTGTCCCTGCAGGAAGGTGAATTGGTTCAGGACTTGACGGTTTCTGTCTTTCTGCCACATCTTTGTGGATCCTTCTTTTCCCTGCAGGAAGGTGAATTGGTTCAGGACTTGACGGTTTCTGGCTTTTTGCCACATCTTTGTGGATCCTTCTTTTCCCTGCAGGAAGGTGAATTGGTTCAGAACTTGACGGTTTCTGTCTTTTTGCCACATCTTTGTGGATCCTTTTTTTCCCTGCAGGAAGGTGAATTGGTTCAGGACTTGACGGTTTCTGTCTTTCTGCCACATCTTTGTGGATCCTTCTTGTCCCTGCAGGAAGGTGAATTGGTTCAGGACTTGACGGTTTCTGTCTTTCTGCCACATCTTTGTGGATCCCTCTTTTCCCTGCAGGAAGGTGAATTGGTTCAGGACTTGAATGTTTCTGGCTTTTTGCCACATCTTTGTGGATCTTTCTTTTCTTTTTCTGGGGAACAGGCATGCTCTGTGGAACAGAAAAGAATTTGGATTTGGTGTATGGGTAACGTTCTTCCTTCTTCTTCATCCAAGTTTCTTGACACTGATCAAGGTTGATAGGTGGCACAGGTTGGAGCAATAGCTTTTGAGGAAGGTTATGCTGAATGATATTCTCTGTATATCTTGCTTGCAGAGACCGATTCATTTTTCTTATGAAGGTTCCTGGTTTGACATTTTTTTCTTTATGCAATATGGAATGTTTGACAATTCCAAACCACCTTTCTATGTGACAGTTGGTATCTCTTGTTTTTGGTAGTGTCAATGTTGTCACTAATTCCTGTTGACGAGATTCACATCTAGTCAGGTCTCCCAACAGCAAGCCACTCCAAAGAGGGAAAATGGCAAGGTAGGTATCAAAGAGGACAGTGAGGATGCCTGGACAAAAGTATGGGTTGTCCTCTTTTGCCAAACATGTCTCATCACCTGCCACTTCTTTCACCTCTTTCATGATCTGCTGGAAACAAGCAGAGAATGGGGATCTGCCAATGATGGTCATTGCATGTCTTCTCTCTTCACTTTCACACATGTCCCAGTCTTCAGATTGGGTAGTTTCTTCCAGTGTATCCTCTTTGGATTTTGAAATTACACTCTCCAAAATACACAGACTTTCTTTGACAAGGTTTGTGTTATGTGGGGTTGTGAGCAGGGCACACAATGCACAGAACACAATTCTTGATTCAGTCATGTTGTTGGCATTTTGGAGTCTTGCGAAAGCATACGTGGCAAAGTCTCTCAGTCCTTTGTCATCTGTTTGCCTAGAGATTGCCTGTCTGACCGCTTTCAGAATGTGCGCAGAGCAAATGTGCAAGACAGTATATGACTTCATTTCTTCCCATGATTTTTTCCCAATGCAGAACTCGTATGCTCTGTCGAGGTAAGAGCTGATGTGCTCTTTGTTGAAAGCAAGCATTACACTTTGTATTAAAGCCCAGCTGTAATCAGTCTCGACCTGGTGAACATTTATTTGTGTGTATTTTGACAACTGCAATGTAAATTGCTTGAGCCAAAATGTGATTGGTGGTACTGAGTGATCATTGGAGAGCATTTCACAGATGGGAAGAGGTGGTGCATCTTGACCATTTCCTGGAAGAGCGAGTGCATAGTACAACACACGCTTCGGCTGGTCAGGTATTTTTGACACAACTCCTTCAGTGGCATCAAGATAGAGGGACACAGGAGACTTACTTCGCAAATGATGCACAAGAATGCTGATGCCACGCTCTGTGAACAAATGAACAATGAACGGATTCATACTGAAAAGCTGTATGTAGCCTGGTATTTTTAAGTATTTTGTGTCACATTCCTTGAGCAATGTCTGCATCAAGTATATTTCCATCATGATGTCGGAGTGAACGGACATCTTTTTCCTAATTTCTGAGCCTATTACTTTCAACACTTTTTTAGTGAGACATTCAGTCATGTTCCCAGCCAGGAGTTGCTCGTTTGGTGTTGATTGTAGTGTGCTGTAAAAATACTGACTGGGTCCATGCGTCAGGGCCTTTGCTATTTTTCCTCTTTTTGCGACGGTTGCTGGCCTAGACTTTTTCTCTGAAAGTTTGTGTTGTATATCTCCAGTTTGTTGGACTAACATTTTCACATCTTGACCCAGTGCAGCTGGATTATTTTGCATTGTGAAAGAGTATTTGGCTGGGCAAGATGGGAATGTGCAGACTGCCTTTATTTGTAAATGTGGAAGATTTTTTTTTCTGCTCCAGGGTGTCTTGACATGTTGATATTTAAATGAGAGAGTACAACATGGATTTTTTTCTTTAAAGCTGTCATACACATGGTCTGTCCAAGGTGGTCTTAATTTTGAGGACCCTTTTAGTGGCTCGATCCCATCCCACACTTTTCTTGTCATAGAGATAACAAAACATTTTTTTACCTCTGGACATTGTCTCTGAACATTTACTCCAGGCTCTCCCTCCTGTACCTTCGTGGGCTCAGGTGAACTCTTTAGACCCTCCGAGTCAGTGTCTGGCTCCTGGTATGTAGGCTGTGAGTGGAAGTCTGTCTCTCTTTCCAAAATCTCTGTCTCATACTGGGTTTCCACGTCTGCCACTTCTGTATCTGTGGTAGATCAGTTTAATCAATTAATAGATTTTCCCAATACAATACATTTATTGTTATGTCCAAATTGTACCAATCATTTCAATGTGTGGTGTCATATTGACCCTACATTTTAATAAATGGGAAATTACTGAAAATATTATATATTGATTATGAATAAATTAAATATTAGGACTAGGGATGCCCCGAAATGAAAATCTTGGACCAAACCGTTTTTTTTAATATTTTTTTAAAATAATAATTCATTTCTTATTTTAATTATTTTTTTAATTATTGTATTATTATTATTAGACTTTTAAATAATAATTTTATCGAATCTGAATTGAAAAAAACTATCTTATAAATACATTTCCCTGCTGGCTTCTTTATATTTGTCCATGATTGTGAAAATGTGTGTATTGTGTTTGTAAATAAATTTACATGAACCGTATATACAGTATATGAAAGCATGAAAATATCAAAATAGGCCTTCATATAATAGTAAAATAATGAAAATACTCAGGCTTGGTCAATAAGCCATAAATTATATTGTCTGGATTTTTTTAATGATAAGTTACCAATATCGTGCCAGAGATTCATCAGGAAAAGGTTAAACAGTACAGAATTGAAGTTATTGACTTATTTTCTAAGAGATCATGGCTCATGGCATGGTAAGTCAATAATCTGATACAACCGCTGGTTGAGATAAACCATATTGAATATGTATGAACATTTACTGTAGCTGTTCTTAAAAATATCACATATTCTGCCAAATAAAGACTGAGATTTAGAGATTTAGAATGAATGAGTTTTAGATTCCCTTTACACTTACAGTTTCTTATATTAGCTTTGGTACTATTTTCACAAGTAAGGTGTAGATTTTCAAAACTCTTAGTGCTAATCATCAACAGTGCATTTTTTCCCCAAACATTTCATCATGTTTTCAGTTGTGTTACTACAATACTCAGAATAACAAAGTACCCTTTTCACATCACAAAATAACTTCATTTATATACATGTTTCATTCACAGTAGCTGCCTTTCACAATGCCATTACTATTACTAGAAGGAAATGATGGGAATTTAGGGGTGATTAATGTACACGGCCCCCTTCATCTCAATGAATGGGTATTGCCTAATTAAATTAACGTATACAGCTGAGGTGGGAGGAGATGAGGATTATTTAAGGAAGTTTTGAGTACTGCTCGAGAGAGAGAGTCGGGGAGCTCTCACTTGTGGGGAAACGCTAGACGGCCGCTCGTGATAATTAGTGTCTCCGGCGGTGAAGACAGACAGTTAGTGGGGGGTAAATGTGTCAGAGAGTTAGGGAATGACTGCAGGCTAGGAGAGCTCCTGATCGATGCACTCAGAAACAGTACGAAACAGAGGGACTGGTGGGACTGATTTTGTCTGTCAAGTGACGAAACTGACAAGGGGGATTTCCTGTGTCTCCTCCTCGCCGGACGTTGAGCTCGTCTGCCTGTGGACCAATAAGCAACTGAAAGGGGGGTAACGTGTTTTATGTGATAGAATCCTGTTTTAACCGTTAATAAAGAATTGTGTGTTATCTGCCATCCATGTGTGCTGGTCTCTGCCTCCCCTGAACTCCGTTGGTTGTTACACTATCAAACTTTTGATTTGCATCTCTTCTTGTTCAGTTTACAGTTTTTCAATTGCTTACACACTAAAAGGAAAACTTTCCCACAATTAGCAAAACCTTACACTCAAGGAGCAAAACACCAGCCTAGATTTGCACAACTGTAAGCACATTGTCAGCTTCTCACTTTTTGCGAAACATTACACACACTTGCATGCATTTGACACAGAAATAGATTATAGTCAACATATTTTAGTCTGCACAATTGGTGTCATTTGGTGTTGGTGAATTTCTCTGTGTAAATGCTAAAAGTGTTTTAGGATAAGCACAGGAGTGTTTAACTGATTCAAACAGAATCAGACATGATGGTTATGTTTATTTTATGACAACAAAATAAGTTTTTTTTTATAAGACATTGTATAGTTTTGACAAAAGTGTTCCATTTTGCAAATTATCTGAGGTGTTGTGTTACTTTGGTGTACTGTTGTGCCAATTGTGTGAAATGTTTGCAAAATTGTGCTTAAAGGATAATTCCGGTATTTAACACCTTGAGTCTATATTGTAGTTTGTTTTGGATGAACAAGAGTGGTGGACAACATTTTTTTGACAATGGTTCCTCTCTCGAGTTTTTGACTATAATAGAATTGGCCATGGACCCATTTAACATTGGAGTCAATGGGCATGTCCGAAAATGCCATTAAAACAGCCAATAATGTTCGTTTACAAAACTGTTAAACTCACCGAGTGGTTAGTGGTGTTCGTTGATGATTATAAACAATATATCGTCGCAATATATGATTCCAATCCGTTTATTTTGCTATAGTGGAACTATTTTTTCAGAACCGTGTAACTTCCGCTCAATATTTGAATCTGAAGCGTTAGCACACTCCCGACCACTTGATGGCGATAACCGATGTTTATGTCTCGCGGGACACTCACGGTCACAGTCGAGTTCAACTTCATATTACAAGTAACAATTAATGAAGGTTTTGTTTGTTTATTTGGCTTACTCTCCCGGAGCACAGTTGCTCTGCTCGCTAGCCTTATGAGAAACGGAAGCGAGCAAAAAGACTACATCGTCCAAATGTAAACAGCCCTCTTTCCGTTCCCGGTAGCGCATTTATATTAACGAGCACTCAGTCCTTCAACAGAATTCAATGGGATTTTACAAAATGACGAATATAACACGACAGAAACTCTATTTCGCAACACTTTTTGTTTCTGGAACATCAACGAACACCACTAACCACTAACCACAACGAACACCACTAACCACATTTAACCTCATTCATATTTCCAGATTTTTGTCTAATCAACTACACACTGTTGGGCATAATAAAAAGCACTCTCATCTTTTGTTTGCTTTGCCAGAATACTAAAATAGTTCAAATTGTAGCAAAATCTTCAGATTGTTCACATGCACAGAAATATGTGCAGATACACACACACATGCTGCTGAAACATTTTTATTTTTTCACCAAACAAGTCAGTGCAACATATGCACAGCAGATATATTAACATTGGACCGAACAAAAATATGCTCACAAAAAACAGTAAACTGAAAAAGATTGAAGTGTAACAATTAACCATTGAGGTGTTTGGCCAGGTCACATGTATATGTATTCGCTCCGTGCACAAAATGGCGACCGTTGACGTTCGAACCCTGAGTGTGCGGGCCAGTACTTCCGGTGATCTGACAGCGAGAGCGGGAGACAGCGAGAGCAAGAGACAACAGCGACCGAGTTCCATTACTAGAGAGATCATTTTTCACAATGAGTGTTTTTAGGATTCAAGAGAGGCGACTTGCCTTTCGGAGGGTGACAGCCTCAGCACTTCATTGTTGTGTGCCGTTATATATGTACCGTTTCGTCACGCTACAACAAAGTCAGCTTTCATGCATTCCCCGCTGACGCCTGCGGTACGGGCTGAGTGGATACAGAAGATCCAGGGGGGACTATAATTTTCTGTGTATTTCACCAGTGAGTTTCTATCCTTTCTATTACTGCATTTATTCTGTGCAAGTGAGATGAGTAAAGAGCATCTGTTTCATAAATCATTATCTGTCTGGTGTTCATAAGCAGCGCATACAGTATTGTGCTACGTGTAAAATATACACAAACTTATAGTAGACTAAATTTTTGTGGTAACGTTACCTACAGTTAAAAATGTAAAATATGTGATGATAATATTGATCGAGTAAGTGAAAATATATACGCAGAATTGAGAAAACCGTATTTATGGAGATAAATTGTAGCCTATCACAGGGCAAACGTGTGAATGTTCACGGGGTATTTTATTTAACAACTCTAATCGTAGTTGTAACTATATTTAGGCTACAGTTGGCATAATTGTCATAGCGTGCAGCATGAGTCCAATACAATATTCTGTTCGTGAACAGTTGTATTTCATTCATTAATCTGACTATGTATCCGTGCATTTAATTGCCATTGGCTCGTGTGATAGTAATATGGATCTTGGTAGTATTTTAAGTTATATAATTTATTCTATAAACCACTATAAAAGGTATAATTTTCGGCTTTCTCCGGCTCCCTGCACCGTGCATAATGCGAAACCGGAAGTGTCTAACCGCACACTCGCTGTTCAGAAATCCAAAATGGCGGCCCCATGCAACTAGTCCATTGGCCAATCAGCTCATGTAGTGTCATTTTGGCAGTGTTTTTAGTGCAGCAGATAGTAAAAAAAATCGTTCACTTTGGTATACAAGCATGAAATTTGGCACAGATACTCTCTAAGGGCCACTATTTTGGAAAAAGGTGTTGGTCACTCAAAAATTCAATATGGCGGCCAATTTTCAAGATGGCCGCCATTGATATTCAATGCTTATTATATCAACTATTCAAACTGTGATCCAAGCATACAATTTGATACAAATACTCTCTAAAGAACATGTTAATGGTAAAAGATGCTTGTCCCTTAAAAATTCAAGATGGTCATTTTTATTTTTAAAGATGGCCACCGTTCCTGTCGAATATGAATTATTTCAAATGTTCAAATGGTGATGCAAGCATAAAATTAGGCAGATTTTAGGCAGAAAATTAAATTAGGCAGAAATACTCTTCAACAAACACTCTTTTGGAAAAAGGTATGAGCCACTCAAAAATTCAGGATGGTGACCATGTTCAATATGGCCACCATTTCTGTCAAATAGTCATAATATCTGCTTTGTCTGCCTCCTCTCCTTTGACCTGTCCGGCTTAGTTAAACTTGCCAGGGATATAAAATCCCCGCCGGCATAGCTCTCAGGTTCATTGGAGTACACAAGCCTCTCCACCACGGCAAGGTGCAGTCCACAGAAAAATGGTTGCCATCTTAAATTTGAGAGACAAGCACCGTTCTCCAAAAAAAACATTCTGAAGAGAATATTTTCACAAAAAGTTATACCTACATCACTGTTTGAACGATTGACATAATGAGCATTTGACAGAAATAGCGGCCATCCTGAAAGTAGTATCTGTGAGAGTACACAGAGTATCTGTGCCAAATTTCATGTTTCTATACCAATTTGAACGATTCTCTTGAAATATGCCATTAATCTGCTGCACTATTTGAAATGGCAAACATGTGACTCCGATTGTTGTGTCTTATGTGTGTGTGTGTGTGTGTGTGTGTGTGAGTGAGATGGGCAGGTTTAGGGATAGGGGCAGTGTAAGGTGTGTGTGTGTGTGTGTGTGTGTGTGTGTGTGTGTGGGTGTGTGCGATGTTGTATTGTAAAACACTTTTGCTGCTATTGTGGTGTGATACGGGTAAGGTTAGGGACAGGTGTGATGGTATGGTTAAGTTTAAGGGTGGGTTAAGGTGTAAGGGACAGCACAGGTCAACAGTGTAATTACAAATGTAATTATTTATTACATAAATTAATTACAGCTGTAATTACATGCAGGTATTTTAAAAATATAAGTACAATGTAAAAACATGTATGTACACAATAAGTCCATTGTATCAAATTATTAATTTCAAAGTACATAGTACTTAAAGCCGTATTTTCGAATGTGGCAACTGTAGCCGGTATTACTGTAATTATTTCATCAACAAGGGTCATTTGAAACTTGTATCTTACAATGTTTTCTGTTGAATTGATTGTTAAAATTACTACATTTAAAGAAGATCACACTGTTGTGTTTTGGTGATTAAACCAAATGTTCTCATTACATATTACAATAATCTTGTGTTTGAAACAATGATTATGTGGACTGGAGTGTGTATTACTGTAATGAAAGCATGAGATCAGGTTTTGAAAGAATGACCAGCTCTGTTACAAGTGTGATGAGTGTGGATTTTTTAACTAAGAGTTTTGAAAATGTACACCTTGTGGAAATAATAACAACGCAGATAAAACTTTTTAATCCTTTTGTAATCTTAAACAAATAATACAAAATATTTACATAAATAAGCACACTGTAAAAACTTTGTATTTATTTTATTGTGATTTAATTATTTTACCTTGATCTGCGGGTTGGGTTCCTCCAGTCCCGTTGTGATGGTGTGGGGATCCCAGATGTGCTTCTCCAGCCAGATGTGCTCGGTCTCTCAGGCCTCTGCGGTTATGCCTCCACACGACCCATAACCAGTGCCGGTTCTTGTGTGTGTCTTCATTAAATACATCAATGGCAAGCTGGGACCATATCTCTGAGGAATATTCTGTGTTTCTATTCAGAATATCAGCTTTCTGCAGCTTCTTTATCATAGAATCGATCCCTCCTGCCTTTTCCCATAGATCTGATCTTACTAGTCGTGTGCCTTTTTTATACCTCCCCATTCTACAGTGTGAGAGATCCGAGTCTGACGATGCCGATCCGAGGTTCAGGTCCACTTCCCTACATATTCAATAAGGTCTCAGTAAACTTCTGTCCTTCTCTCCGTCTCACTGACTCAGTGTTTCTGACCATATCTGACCAGCACAGAGATAGTCATAGCTTGTTTTCAAAACTTTCTCATGGGAAAGTTTTGAGATGGACAACTGCAACCAAACAATTCTCTGTAACTCTTAGTTCCACTATTACCCCCTGCCCGACGCCTGTGTGTGTGTGTGTGTGTGTGTGTGTGTGTGCGTGTGTGTGTGTGTATGTGACTCAGGAAAACGAACTCTCGAGGACGCAAGTCCGGTGATTCTGCAAATGGAACAGCGGCGTGTACATTGATTATCTTCACTGCATATATTTATAACAACACGAAATATAAAACACAACCCTGCTTCTTTTTGTTTTCATTTAAAAAATATGAAACATTAAAACTGACATTTAACAGAGACGGGGTTGTGTCATTTTATTTTATTATACATACAGTGAAGAGAATGTTTAATAAAATAAATATATACAAAATATTGTATATATTTTAAAATATATAAAATAAAATTACACAACCCTGACTCTTTTTGTTAAATGTCAGTTTTAATGATTAATAACATCCAGTATAAAAGTATAAGTAGCCTAGAAGGTAAGCTTTACAATGAGAAATAAAGCAAACAATTCAGTCAAACATAAGTCAGCTCTCTAATAGGCTACAAAGTTAAAGTTAAATAGCCTAAATATATAAAGTTATGAAACTTCACTTTGCCCTCAGACAAAACGATTTGCCATGGAACAAACTATAGATTAATGAGACCAAAGATCGACTTGTACACAAGACGAGTTATATCTCATGTTTAACCGCTAGACTAGAGACACCAGAGCCAGCGGCAGACGTCCGGAGGACTAGCCGAGGTGAGGCTGGTCCAGTCGGGGTAATGAGCGCTGATCGCCCGCTGATCGCCTGGATCTCACAACTCCGAAAACGTCAGATACATTTTTCGAATAGACCAAATAGGCACTATCTTTATAAATAAACCACAGATTTGAGCTTTAAACTACATTCTCGCCTGAAACACTCTTAGAATTACATTTCGTGACACGATAACAGTAACATTAGTATTTTGATGTTACGGGGGGGGTTTTCCTCTGCCATTGACGCTTGCTGGTGGTGCGAGATGCATTCTGGGATACCTGTCGGTCTCAAGTCCGCACAAGTCCCCTCTCGATGCATCCTCGGTAAAAGGCGGATCAAGAACACATCCGGGGATCTGAACTGGACTTGGCTAGATGTGAACTTTGAAGTGGACCAGTACTTGGGCAGCGACTGATGACGTTTCTCAAGAACACAAGTACAGACAAGAACGCATATTGAGAAACGGCCTCTGTGTATTTATACTCCCCGTTCTGTTCATCCTTTGTCAGGTATTGTATGTGTTACCTCGTGTGTGCAAGTACTCTTTGTCTTCAGGATTAAACCACTATTGTTTGGATTTACTTTGTTTTTATGAAATCTTTTGAATTTGCTACACGCAGCACCGTGACAATATATATATATATATATTCTATATATTGTTGGGCACGACGTGAAGCGGAGTAACCGCCGTGACTTATTCACGATACAGCACTAGCCTTGAGTACCTTATTGCTTTTATAAAACGTTTACCACACAATACAACTATTAAGGCTGAAAAATATGTATCTATGCAACTTTCATGAAGTACAGTAAAATCACTAAAAGTCGTCCTTCCGCTGGAAAAAATAGTCCCTGAGCGTGAACAGAAACAGAAGTTACACACATTATTTCGCCAATAGAATGCGGCGAGGACTGTGTTTATGAGCGAGTCGGTCGGCAGAGAAGACTTTTACATTAAAAGGACTCAAACTTGTGATCACGGAGAAGGAAGACGCAACTGACAGATGACTATGGGCTCGGGGAAACCCCTTAACTGTTAAAAGGACAAGATATCACAGCGGACATTCAAACTGATTTTTTTTATTATGAATAAAGGACTGACCTGAAGGAAAATGCTATATCTACTGTAAATGCAGGTACACTCGCTCACTCGATCTCTCACAATACTCTACTATAGCTTCAGTGAACAATATTAATGAGATCAAACATGTGTTTACGTTGCTAAGAGCGGTTGCTAGGGGTGTTGTGTAGTGATACATAGAACCGTTGGGTAAAGCGGTCATAGCCGTGTTTTATCGTGAATAAAACACAGCTTGCAGACATGCCAAAACATTCACTGTGAGAATGTGTTATCAAAACGTTCCAGTGTCTGTGTGTGTGTGTGTGTGCGCAAGTGTTTGTTTGTGTGTGTGTGTGTGCGCAAGTGTTTGTTTGTGTGTGTATGTGTGCGTGTGTGTGCAAGTGTGTGTGTGTGTGTGTGTGTGTATCGTCACTCCCGGTTACGAGTCATCCAAAAATATTTTTAATGATATTTGGGTCGCGGTCATACATCCCAGATAGCAGACCGATGTCGATTCAACGTTGATTTTTAGTTGTAAAGGTTAGTATCAATCATCAATCAAATTTCAACGTTGAATCAACTTCAGAACGTTATTACACCGAAAATAAAACATTGATTCAACATTGAAATGCGGTTGAATGGTGTGTCTGACGTTGATTCAATGTTAATTCGATGAGCAAAACGATGTTGTTTCAATGTCACGAGAAACGTTGTTTCCACATTGATTCGATGTCAGTTTGCTATCTGGGATGCCAACCCTCCCGATTTTTCCGGGAGACTCCCGAATTTCTAAGCCCCTCCTGAAAATCTCCCGGACCGACCTTTCTCCCGAATTTCTCCCGATTTCCACCTGGACAACAATATTGCTACACCATCCGTCACTGGGCGCCGTTTCAGAACAATAATAAAGGTTACACACCTAGAAGTCAAGCGCGGCAATCAGAACGGAAAAAGAAGCAGTCTATGCGCTGTCAGAGCCGTCTATGGGTTTGCGAGCCTCCGCTGCGCGCGCCTCTGATTGCGCGCGCGCCTCCCCACGAGGCATTTATACTTCGCGCTCGCCTGTGTACTATTCTTTGAAAAGACAGGGTGCGACTCGGTGTAATTGTCCTTCAAACCATCAGGAATCAGCGGTGAGAAGAAGTCAGGTACACTGGTGAATGTTTATTTTAGTACACTTTAGTAGGCTACACCAAAACCACACTACAAAAGAATCGTGCAAAGCAGTAAAACAGATTATTCCTTGTGACATAAAAAATGGATATGAGAATGTAATCTACAACTAAATTAACGTTATCTTACATAATTTCTATGTTTTTATTTAGTTTTGTCAACCTTTTTATAAAACATGGCCATTTTTTTTTATTTAGGCTCATTTAGTTAATGTAAGCAACTAGCATTGCTTACAACAACCCCCCCCCAACTAACATTGCTCACACACTTCGATAAGACTGGATAAACACATGCGGGTTGTTTATACATTGACCCGCGCATCACTGATGTACAGTAAGGGAGGTATTGTTAAGAAAATGAAACAAAATAAAATAATAAATCAAGCCTTTATTACATAACACTGGGCAATATCATACAGCATTCAGAAAATGAACAGTTTGCCAAAAGTGGTCCTTCTCTCAGTTGACCTGCTGACGCTACGATGAGCATTTACTACTTTTAAAAAATGCGGGTCAGGAAGCGGGTTGGGTACAATATTTGTTTTGTTTTTTTGGGGTCCGAGTTGCGGGCGGGTTAGTTGAAAACGTCGGTCGGGTGTGGGTTGTTTATACATTGACCCGCGCATCACTGATGTACAGTAAGGGAGGTATTGTCAAAATTTCACCTGTAGTAAGTCAGTCCGGTCACTAGGTTAAGCACTACACCCTTTGGAACGTGAAAAAATACTTTAGGTGAATTACAGTAATTTTTTCACATGAATATTTGTGTACTGAACGTACAGTACAGTAAGTGAGGTATTGGCAACATTTCACCTGTAGTGTGGTCACTATGAACATACTACAACATTTGGAAGATGGAAAACCCATTTTGGTGAAGTAATGTAATTTGATTATGAACATTTGTGTACTGTACATACAGTAAGGGTGGTATTGTCAAAATGTCACCTGTAGTAAGTCAGTCCGGTCACTAGGAAAGCACTACACCCTTTGGAACATGAAGAAAATCCAATCTCAATGAGGCGTTTCAGTTTCTGCAGGCATTCGTCAGGGCTGGAATACATTTTTCTTGGGTCCAGAGTTTGATCTCGTGTCAGACTCAGCCGAACGCACGAGCGCTCTTCTTCGTGAGCATTTGAGTGTGCGGTTAAAAACTAGCCTAGAGCGCCATATGCAAAAACTAAGCTCAGAATGAATTCGTGATGCATTCAGAAAAAAATAGGAAGCGATCCAAGAACCGCGATGCATCGATATATTGTCACAAATATTCATTAGGAAATTACATGAAAACACAAAGCATTTTAAATGTTACTTTAAGAGTATTACCTTAAAATGCTCCAGCAAGTCTTCTGCCGTTGAGTGGCCCAAAAACTGAGAACCAAGATAGCGAGACCTGACAATCGGGGTGCCGGTCTCGTCGGTTGACCAATGTCTGACGTGCAAGTCCAACTGTTTAGTTTTCGTTGTTGTGTTCATGGACTCATCGAACATTATGATGAAAGCGTCCTTGTTTGCCCGTGAAATGAGTTCCTTCTTTAGGTATGGGGCAACACCAAATCGTGCTAAGTATGCGGCTCTGTCCCTTCCACATGTGAACGCACTCGCACACTCTGAGTCAGGGAACATTGCTTGAAAAACTAGGTGGATGTAGTCATTTGAGGTGAACGCGGGGTGGCGGCTTACGGTTTGAAATACCCACAGTATTTCGGCCTTGAGTGTAGCTACATTCGCAAAGCTGCCGAAGGCATTGCTTGATGAAGTGGACGGCCTTGTGGACGGCTGAGAGGTCGAAGTGCTCGGTTTAACAGGAGAAGATGAGAACATGCTATGGGCAAACTAGACGACACAAACTTCTTGTGCTTCTTTCATGTGTGAATCGAGCGCTATGTGGCCCATATCGTCTGTATCGTCTTTTTACATGAAGCACACCTCGCTTCATGATCACTGGCTGTTTTCTTCAGCCCCTGATATTATACTTAAAATATACTGGGAACACATTAATGTGAAGCTAAAAAAAATATACTTCAGCTGTAGTTCTAAAACAGCTTTAAAGTGTATTAAAAATACAATTTAAAGGAGTGCTATTAAATTACACTAAATGTACTTAACATGGTTGCATTTTAACACAATTAAGTATATTAAAATATATTACTATTACCTTAAAATTTGACTTAAATACATATAAAAGTACACTTAGGCAGTGTTTCAACCAAAGCTTTTTTAGCCAGCTGGAAACGCTAGGCGCTCTGCTGAAGACGCCGAGCTGCGGGCGCTTGAGAGCGTATTGGCAGCGCAGCTTTTTTTCCAGTTGAGACGCATTGTTGCTACAGAATATCCGTTGGTCCGTGTGGTATTAGTCCCGCCCCTCCTCCACTGTGATTGTACAGTTGGCTAAAAAGTGACAGTGATGAGCGCTGTGTTTTACCCAAAGTTGAACATTCTTCAACTCTCAGCGACCTGTAAAAAAACGCAGAGCGCTCAGCGCGTTCTAAAAACGCGGCGTTCCCATTGAAAACAATTGTTTTCAAAATAACACATTTAATACACACTTAATACAGTACACTTAAGAATATCAAAATAAGCACAATTTAAATATATTTCCTTTTCACCTGGGATGTCCCCCTGAGACGAGAGATTTATGTATTTTTTGTCTGTAAAAAATTCTCAGATGATCGGAGGCTTTTTTAGCCAGAGGCGAGAGACTCCAGCCAGTAGGAGGCGCTAGATCCGCATGTTTTCAGCCCGCCCATAGATCGATCTCACTCACAGAATGTACAAACAGTGTCAGCCATCTTTTATTTGGAAGCTAAGCTAACAGGCTCTTATTCTGTGGAGAAAGCTGAGTAATAGCGGTTACCATCTTCTATTTCCCGGACACGTCCGGCCGTCGAGATCGTCCAAAATGTCCGGGATTCGGCTTTTGCTTTCTGCAGTCGCCATTCATTGTTTACACGCATACCTTTAGTTTCAATCTAACTGAACTCATCCCGATTGGTGAATCTGAATGTAGTGTTTACATGAACGCTAAACAAGTGATCGGTTGATGTGCGTTTTAACATTGCTAAGAAAATTCCCGCTCCTCCGTGAGAGATACGAGACCGGTGCGTCTCACAGGCGCCGCTCATCAGTAATCCCGCCACCGGCCTCGCGCCGTTCTCCCGTGGCCGTCAGCCTCGTCCCGCACGCCATTCTCCCGTGGCCGCCAGTCTCGCCCCGCACGCCGTTCTCCCGCGGCCGTCAGCCTCGTCCCGCACGCCATTCTCCCGTGGCCGTCAGTCTCGTCCCGCACGCCATTCTCCCGTGGCCGTCAGCCTCGTCCCGCACGCCGTTCTCCCGCGGCCGTCAGCCTCGTCCCGCACGCCGTTCTCCCGCGGCCGTCAGTCTCGCCCCGCACGCCGTTCCCCCGCGGCCGTCAGCCTCGTCCCGCACGCCGTTCTCCCGCGGCCGTCAGCCTCGTCCCGCACGCCGTTCTCCCGCGGCCGTCAGCCTCGTCCCGCACGCCGTTCTCCCGCGGCCGTCAGTCTCGTCCCGCACGCCGTTCTCCCGCGGCCGTCAGTCTCGCCCCGCACGTCGTTCTCCCGTGGCCGTCAGCCTCGCCCCACACGTCGTTCTCCCGCGGCCGTCAGTCTCGTCCCGCACGCCGTTCTCCCGCGGCCGTCAGTCTCGCCCCGCACGTCGTTCTCCCGTGGCCGTCAGTCTCGCCCCGCACGTCGTTCTCCCGCGGCCGTCAGCCTCGTCCCGCACGCCGTTCTCCCGCGGCCGTCAGCCTCGTCCCGCACGCCGTTCTCCCGCGGCCGTCAGTCTCGTCCCGCACGCCGTTCTCCCGCGGCCGTCAGCCTCGTCCCGCACGCCGTTCTCCCGCGGCCGTCAGTCTCGCCCCGCACGTCGTTCTCCCGTGGCCGTCAGCCTCGTCCCGCACGCCGTTCTCCCGTGGCCGTCAGTCTCGCCCCACACGCCGTTCTCCCGCAGCCGTCAGCCTCGTCCCGCTCGCCACAGTAAACATGAGGAATGGCGACTATAGAACACAAAAGCCGAATCCCGGACATTTTGGGCGATCTCGAAATCCCGGGCAGACTCGTCACAGAGACTCACTAGTAGCCTAGCCTTGTTGTTTAACTGCGCTGTTACCGGTAGATGTGGCTTGGGCGTGGCCTCCTAGGGCAGCGAAGCAAGTGCATTCTGGGAGTTGTTGTCTTTCACCCACATGAGCCACAAATACATTTTCTGGCTTTTCTCAGTCTAGAAGGCTCCAAATTAAAAAAATTATTTCACATTTCTACTACATAAATGACCCATTTTAAATACACATTCATCTTTCCAGAGGTGAAGTATCCCTTTAAGATTCTTTATAATAAAAATACTGCTTTCTCAAGGTCTTAATCACTTTATTCAAATGAAAGAAAAGAAACAGACACGAGCTGTCACGTACTTCAACACTTTATATATTGCTGACTTTATTAAATCATTGTAAATGCTTAACAGGATGGACAATGAACTGGCGAGGACACAGAACGCATCTGTGTGAGAATGGATGTGTGTGAATGGATGTGCTGCGATCTTTCTGCTCAACTGAACATCTCAACGACCAAAGCACAATAAATACAACATTACATCACAAACAAATTTCACAACAACCTATTAAACATTTCTTTCATATTATTATAGACATTGGTTTCATATAAATTTATGTTTTTTATTTGAACGTGTGTGTTTATGAGTATAGCCTGATGTGTTATGTCAATGTTAAGATTCTTTATTATATGCCAATACAAATACTGCCGCTTTCTGAAGGTCTTTATCCCTTTATTAATATTAAAGAAAAGAAACGGACAAACGTTTACTTTGACGAGCTGTCACGTACTTCGAGCTTGCAGAGGGAATCTCTTAAGTGAGACTGCGAAGTTTAAAGCTTACAGGCTTCCATATGTGATATTATATGTGATATAAATATCACAACACTTTATTGTTATACAATACACAAGGTTTATCAATTAAATTAAAGCTTTATTAAGGCTAAAGACCAATTAAATATGTATGAATTCTACTTACTGTTTTTTTTTCTTTTTAGTATTGACACTTCAATACATTTTCATTGACACTTTATTTATTGCTGACTTTATGAAATCATTGTAAATGCTTAACAGGATGGAAGATGTTTGACAGAAGATGTTCATTATAGAAACACAGGGAAACACAACCACCAGGTGACATGCAGGATACAGGATTTTTGTCAATACTTTTTTTTGCATTAACATCAACCATAATTTTTTTTCTTCTTCTACTGATTCTTGTGGAAGATATGCATTTCAATGCTGACACAAATGAACTGTGCTTTAAGAACTCATTCAGTCTTTTTTAACAATTAGTAATTCTTGATCTTTTTCATCACATATTTGGACAACATGTATTAAAATATATATTTCACCATGAATTCCCATGACATCTATTATATTTCTATGGACTCTGGATTTTGGATTGAGGACTTTTATTTTGGTCTGGCGATATGACATCATAAAGCTGCGCAGTGCTCCTGCAACTGTTGTGATTAGACTGAAGAAAGGTTTGTGGTTTTACGCATTTAAAGAGTTTAAATCGATACATGTAGAGGTATGTGACCATGTATTAATGAACATTTGTGTGAAATATGCTTAATGTAACAATATTGCGTTTTTCGTGAGTAAAGCGTATTCACATGTGATTAACAGAAAAGTTACGTCTCATTTCGCGCACTATATCGTGTATCAGTTTATCCTCAGTAAAGACTCCTCAGTAAAGTGTGCAAAAACCTTTCCATGGCTGTAAAGCATGACAATATTACACAATGTTTTCATTAGCAAACTACCAGTGGTTTCAACGTGCCATGTAAAGGTTTATTTCACTCTATTAAATAGTTTTCTTTATGTATTTAAGACCGTGAGTGGTTGGCTTGTTAGGCCGAATATATCAGAGATTAATTGTCGTGTAAATGAAGGTAAAACGTATATATAAATTTATATATAGCTACTTATAAAAACGATTTTTTGACATTGGGATCTGTTCTCATCCGACACGAGCCACACACTGCGTCGATTGCAAGTGACGTCACAGCTCGTGTCTGAGAGTCTGCAGCCCCGACACAAATATTATGATAAATATTGACTTCCATGAACAAATCGCAAATGTTTTTATGCCAACTTCATCAGTTAAATCAACAAATCATTAAATATGAAGTGTCTGTAATTTGTTATTTTATTATTTTTGTAGTGCTTGTTTTGAGTGATATTTGTCTAATCAGTTGATGTAAGTCCATTAACTCTCAGTCTGACTGACTCCCTCACCAGTGCGCTGAACTACTGAACTAGAGCTGGTTGAGACACACACAGATTTACTGTGGATTTATTTTTCTTTCTGTTAATTATTCTGATCTTAAACATGACTTTGTCCAAACACAGGAAAACTCCTGGAGAAACATCTGAGATCCACGTGACACTATTATAAAGATGGCGTTTATTAAAGAGGAGAGTGAAGATATAAAGATTGAAGAAGTGTTCAGCGTGAAACATGAAGATACTGAGGAGCAAACAGGTTAGTTTCATTCGGTCCTTATTAAAATGATCTACAGAAATTAATTATATTTATGAGGAATGTCATATGAGTGTCCTAATTAAAGCGGTTTTATTTGACGTGGAGCGGGTCCTTTCATGTGGACAGACATGTTTGTTGAGGTCACATGACCAGACAAATGGAAATAAAGTGTTTCCGCATGAACTTTAGATCCGGCGACTCAAAACGGGGGTTTGGAGGTAACGGAACAATTTTTTTTTTACACTGCCTACATATCTTCTCTGACTTAACATATCTTAACAACGCTGTGTGTACATCAGGGCAATGTTTATTTTAATTTCAGAACATGCCCTGCATTTGTGCCAGTGTTAATTTTGTTGACGAATAATTTTCGTCATTATTTCCGTCAACGACAATTTTTTTCACAGATGAAAACGAGACGATAACTAAATAAAAACCAGTTTTAAATGACGACAACTATGACGAAAATGTATTGACATTTTCGTCAACGAATAAAAACTAGACGGAAATGTTAGGGAGGGACGATTGGGGAAGAGATCCAGTCAGAACTGATTTGCATTTGTGGTAGATGCGCACATTTGAACTGTAACGTGCCGATCTGCCGGCGGCACACGAGTTGGCATGCGCTTGATGCATGCCTCATAAATCGTTAAAAAATGTAAACGTCTGGGAGAAAAAGAAGAGCAGACATATGGATAGATCTGAATAAGAGTGACGACGCGAAAGATTGCTTTTTTCGTTATGTTTTTCTGTGCGGAACTCATATTTCCGATCGACAAATGCATTGATTGCGGTTCTCTGTTCGTCTTTTAAAATTAATGCGCTGTCGATTTCTTTTATAACAGACGCGATAGCGGAATCTAAACATCTCAGTCCTCCAGCTGCAGTCGTCTTCATCTTTGTGGAAAACCAATTCAACCCAACCGCTCTTTGATGACGTGGTGATTATGTAACCGCAGATCATCTGCAGTGTTGTAATGTAACGGAGTACAAATACTTCGTTACTGTACTTAAGTAGAAATTTCACGTATCTGTACTTTACTTCGTTATTTAAATTTGTCAACTTTTACTTTTACTTCACTACATTTCCTAGATAAAATGTATACTTTTACTCCGCTACATTTCCACTAAGCATCTTCGTTACTCGTTACTACAAAATAAAATGAGAAGAAATGTGGGTTTGAGGTTTGGCGAATCACTGCTCCTAGATTGCATGACGCACGCTCTATTTCAGCGTCAAGCTTGTTTGTTGCCATGGAGGAGGATGCACAACTGAACCCGTGGAAGCGCGAGCCGCGGCCGCGCGCGAATCCCAAACGCGACGCTTTACGAGATAAGATGCAAGTGGCTAAACTAAACCGCTGATTTACGATAGAAGTTTTAAACGACCGACATAAATAATCAGTTTGCAAAGCTCATCTTCGGTAAGGGGAGATTTACAGGTAAAGATAAAGAGACTGAGGGAAGAAGAACGAGAGATGGAGATGAGAAAGGAGAGCAGGTAGAGCAATAGCCTTTTGCATACTGTGCCCAGAATGAGAATAACTTTATTACAATGGATTCCTATTTAACACAGATATACATATGTTTTTTGCCAATGACAGTGGAAAAATAATATGCCCCCGAACGCCCTAGCAAGATCACTTTTGGGACCTCTGTATTTATAAAACCCTGTGTACGGCTATTGCACTGAATATAAAATTATATTTTTGAAAAATACAATGAATTATAAGGCTGTACAGAACAGTGCACTATTGCAGACTGATTTTTTCTTAGTAGAGCAGCTAACTTAAAGTAGGCCTACATGCAGTGCGAGATAAACGATAACACAAGTACAGTAGGCTACAGGCTACAAAACACAAACAACAGCAGGTTGTACCAGTTAATAGTATGCCTAGTATAAGAAATCCACAATAAAGTTCACAATCAAAGTTAACCGCTTGCTTAAAAAAAAAAAAAAACTTTTTAATTTTACTTAAAATAGTTAAGTACATTAAATATCAGAAAATTACTTTTCATACTTAAGTACAGTATAAATCAGATACTTTAAGACTTTTACTTAAGTAATATTCTAAAAGGTAACTTTTACTTCTACCAAAGTCTTTTTCTAGTACCATACTTGTACTTTTACTCAAGTATTGCTTTCTAGTACTTTATACAACACTGATCATCTGTCCATCATCGATTAAAGCCCGCCCTGGCAATTTGATTGGCTCGGCCTTCTGGGAGGCTTAATTACTCCTCAACGGATCGAGTCCAGACCGAACTTCCCGACGAAAAAATGTTGTGGCCGGGTTCGGGCTGGCACCCAGGCTAACAAAGCTACGCACAAGCTTTCACTTTTAAGAGGACAAGTGACAGACACAGGCTCAGTACCAGAAAGCACGGTTATTTTCAGCCGCATAAAAGAAACATTGCAGCAATAGGCTAGCTAGGCCTATTAAATGACCGTGGAGCTAGCATCATCATCATCATCATAACACAACGGTTATGGAAATTAGAACGACAGTACATTGAATTAAATTGCAATTAAGTTACAAACGATCCACAACTTTAAAGAGAATAGGCTCCGAAATAGATCAGATAAATAAAACGAGGATTAGGGTTGGGTACCGAAACACGGTGACAATAGGGAACCGGTTCCAACGTAAATGGTAGTAACGAGACCGAATAAGAACGAAAATTTCGGTGCCTGACTTTTTTTTTTACCGCCCCCTGTAAAACATCTCGCGACAAGAATGTTCCAATACATATAAATAAAAAATCACCAGTTAACCAGCAGAGCATTCATTTCGTTCGATTGTTAAATAAGAGACGATCTAGCGCTGAAATGTGTTTTTTATATCAAGTGATCAAAGTGCTCATTGCCACTGCGATCGTGGCGCGGATACAGTTTTGTCTCTTGTGGCTCGCGCACACAAGCACTGTCTTCACTCGGACGTGCGCTTCAATCTGTTGTGGAGACTCGTTCCGGTGAAATCCCAAAATATAATGCACAAAAACGTGTCACTGCTTGATATACAACCACTTATGAGCATAATCGGTTTTGATTATGTACGAATGCAGATTAGAACCCAAAACCAATGACACGCTTGACGAAAGTTAACAACTTTATCATAAGACGTCCCACTTCACAGTTTCCCTGATTTCAGCCAGTTAAGCATATTTAGAATATATATATGGAATGAATGAAACGAGTTGGCATGCATATAGCCTAGTCTGCTGTACATAAAAGAAGAGCAGTGCGTAGAAGACAGAAGCTGTCTTCTACGTTTCTATCAAAAACTAATAAATTATAGTTTTTTTATTTAAAATAAAAGCGATTACAAAATAAATGTTTACTGTTCATATTTTTTTATTGTATGGAAAAATCCCACTTAAAAAACAGACCGCCATTACATTTTCCTACCACACTTTGGGAATCCCTGGGCTAGACTGTTGACCTCCTATTGTCACCCTAGCAATCATACCATCATGAAACTGACGGAGGATGTTGACAAACTTAGTGGAGCATCCGAAACTTCCCACAAGAGATCTCTCTGCACAGTGTCGAAGGCTTTGGAGAGGTCGACAAAAGCCATAAACAGGTTTTTATGTTGCTCCCTGCACTTTTCCTGGAGTTGCCGGGTTGTGAAGACCATGTCGACTGTGCTCCTGTTCTTTCTAAACCCGCACTGTGACTCGGGTAGCATAGACTCTGTGATGTCATTGATCAGTCTTTGTAGCACCACCTTGGCCAGGACCTTGCCTGCCACAGCAAGAAGTGATATGCCTCTATGGTTGTCACAAATGGCCCTATCCCCATTGCTTTTATATATGGTGAAAATACTAGCATCCCTCCATTGCTGTGGGATGAATTCATCAGCCCAAACCTTGGTGATGTACTGGTGTAGCGTTCTTGTGAAGAGATACCCTCCCTGTTTTTGCAGTTCTGCAGGAATATTGTCATATCCAGGAGACTTGTTGTACTTCAGGGAGCGGACAGCTGACAGAACCTCCAGGAAAGTTGGAGGATGGCTAAGGTTGTCAATAGGGGGAAATTTAGGCAGTTCATCCAGGATGGTATAGACTGCATAAGAGTCCTGATTTTGTAGGGTGTTCAAATGTTCAGCCCACCTCTCCAGGATGCTATTCTGGTCTTTCAGGACTTTGAGCCCATCTGCTGTTTTCAGGGGAGTGATGCAGTGACTTCTTGGGCCGTAGATGGATTTGACTGCACTGTAAAAGTTATGCATATCATTTCTATCAGCGAAAGACTGAATTTCATTAACCTTCTCCATCCACCACTTGTTCTGCAAGTTCCGCAGGGTTCTCTGCACTTCTCTGCATTTGAATCACATTCTATTACCATCACTAGTCCTATTAAAATTCATTGTGCAGTTATATATCGTCCCCCAGGTCAGCTTGGCAGTTTCTTCGAGAAGCTTGATGTGCTACTCTCATCCTTCCCAGAGGATGGCACTCCTCTCATAGTTCTTGGAGACTTCAACATCCACCTTGAAAAACCTCAAGCTGCTGATTTCCTCACTCTACTTGCCTCATTCGATCTCAAACGAGTATCGACTTCGGCTACTCGCAAATCGGGTAACAAATTGGACCGTATTTACACATGCTACTGCTCCACTGACCATACTCTTGTCACTCCACTGCACACCTCAGATCACTTCCTCCTCACTCTCAACCTCAACCTGCCCCAGAACACAACACGCACTCCTCTACAGGTCACCTTTTGGCGGATCCTACGCTCACTCTCACCCTCTCGTCTATCCTCTTTGGTCTCATCCCACACTTCCTCCACCAGACCAGCTCTCAGCACTAGATACTAACAGTGCAACTGATACTCTTTTCTCCACTTTAATATCCTGCTTGGACAACTTCTGCCCCCTTTCCTCCAGGCCTATCTGCTGTTCTCCGTGAACATCGTGCTAAACTCAGGGGTGCAGAGAGGAAGTGGCGCAAATCCAAAGATCATTCTGACCTTGGTCTTTCTCAATCCCTCCTCTCTTCCTTCTCTGCTAACATATCTACTGCTAAAATGACTTACTATCACAACAAAATGAACAATTCTTCTGACTCTCACATGCTTTTCAAAACCTTCTCCTCCCTTCTTAACCCTCCTCCTCCTCCTCCTCCTTCATCAACCCAAACAGCTGATGATTTTGCCACATTCTTCATAAACAAAACTACCACCATCAGCGGCCAATTTACCAATCCACAAACTAACACACACATTTTACCAGCTAACACACACATTCTACCCTCCTTCTCCTTGCTTTAAGAGACAGAAGTCTTTAAACTCCTCCTTTCCAATCGCCCCACTACCTGTACACTTTATCCTATTCCCACTAACCTACTTCAAACTATTTCTTCCTCTGTTATACCCACACTCACACACATCATAAACACCTCTCTTCACACTGGTACATTTCCCACAGCATTCAAGCAGGCTCAGGTAACCCCACTGCTTAAGAAACCCACTCTAAATCCAGCCCATTTAGAGAATTACAGACCAGTATCCCTTCTTCCATTCGTCGCAAAAACACTTGAACGAGCTGTTTTCAACCAGATCTCCTCCTTTCTTACGCAGAACAACCTCTTGGACAACAATCAGTCTGGCTTCAAAAGCGGAAACTCAACTGTTCTCATCCTGCTGGATCTGTCTGCTGCCTTTGACACAGTTAACCACCAGATCCTCCTGTCAATCCTAAAGATGAAGGGGATCTCGGGAACTGCACTCCAGTGGTTCAGGTCTTTCCTCTCAGGTAGGTCCTTTATGGTGTCGTGGAGGGGTGAGGTGTTTAAGACCCAACATCTAGCCACTGGTGTGCCTCAGGGCTAAGTGCTTGGACCACTTCTCTTCTCAATCAATATGACATCACTAGGATCTGTGATTGAGAAACATGGCTTTTCCTTTCACTGCTACGCTGATGACACACAACTCTACCTCTCATTCCAGCCTGATGATCCGACGGTAGCCGCTCGCATCTCAGCCTGCCTGACAGACATTTCTGGCTGGATGAAGGACCACCACCTTCAACTAAACCTTACGAAGACAGAGCTACTTGTAATCCCGGCTAACCCAGCACTTCATCACAACTTCACCATTCAGCTAGGCTCGTCATCACAACTTCACCATTCAGCTAGGCTCGTCATCCATAACTCCATCAAGATCAGCCAGGAACCTTGGAGTTGTAATTGATGACCAATTGAACTTTGATTGCAATGAACCACATTGCTAGCACTGCCCGGTCATACAGATTTGCCTTGTACAACATCAGAAGGATCAGGCCCTTCCTATCAGAGCATGCTACACAACTCCTAGTTCAGGCGCTTGTTCTATCCATACTGGACTATTTCAATGCTCTTCTGGCTGGTCTCCCAGCTTGCATTGTCAAACCTCTGCAACTGATCCAGAATGCTGCAGCTAGAGTGGTCTTACACGAGCCAAAGAGAGCACACGTCACTCCTCTCCTCACAAAATTGCACTGGTTGCCGGTTGCCAATCGCATCAAATTCAAGTCACTGACGTTTCTTGTACCCGAACTCATTACTTCAGACTTATGTGCCATCCAGAAACTTGCGCTCTGCAAGCGAGCGGCGTCTTGTGGTGCCATCTCAAAGAGGCACAAAATCTCTCTCTCGGACCTTTACCATGATTGTTCCCTGCTGGTGGAATGATCTGCCTAACTCAGCCAGAGCTGTAGCCATTTTTAAGAAACTGCTGAAGACGTATCTTTTTCGGCAGCACTTGATCCAGTAATACGAACACTTTTTTCTCTATTCTAACTTTAAAAAATAAATAAATAAATTGTGTTGGATTGTACTGTGAAGGGTCATAGCACTTACATACTGTTGTCCTACTGCTAGTTTAATTGCTTTTATTGTTTCTCATTTGTAAGTCGCTTTGGATAAAAGCGTCTGCTAAATGAATAAATGTAAATGTAAATGTTGCTTAGGAGATTATGGATGGACTCTGAGTTGTTATCAAACCAGTCTTGATGGTTCTTGCTCTTATAGCCGACTGTTTGGGCTGGTGCTTCATGAAGGGCTGTAGTAATAGAGGTCCACTGCTGTTCTGTGGCGTTTCCACCACTCAGGGGGAGTTCTAACTCCCCTAGTTTCTCAGACAGGGAGCGATGAAACTCATTTCTTACAGTGGTGACTTCCAGTCGGACACCATGTCCTGGGGCCTCATTTATAAACGTTGCGTACGCACAAAAGAAGGCGTACGCCGCTCTCTACGCAATAATTGGTATTTATAAAAAGCAAACTTCACGGGAAAATGTGCGGTCCTTCACGCAAGCTCTGACCCAGGCGTACGCACAAAAGCGGGTGAAATGAGAAATGGCGACACCGTCGGCAGATGGAAGAAACACGTGAAAGTGTGTGAAATTGTAGACCGCTGTGTAAAAGAAATGGCAATACTGCCTCTCATAAATAACATGAAGTCTTCACAAAACAAGTCTTACAATTAACAGCCTACACGAACACCCGTTCGATCGATCTGCAGTGTAAAACAAACAAAATCAAACGAAAATTACAACAGAAATGCAAATTAACACATATTTGCAAAAAGAAAAGTGAAATATGTTATGCAATTCATCCTCATAAATAATATGGTAAACAGAACGAAATAATGTACAAAACTGATATTATCGTCAATGTGTCCGTCTGGCGGAGCAGATATAGATGCAATTAGATAGATAGATAGATAGATAGATAGATAGATGGATAGATGTATTAATTGTCCACTGCAAGTTGTTTTCATAGTAAAAATTAATTCATCAGCTACGGAATCATGGTATTCATACATTATGCCTTTAGTTTGTTTAATTTTTTGATAAAATAACGTATGACGTAGTGTTGGGTCCGAGTCCACCTTTGTCGAGTCCGAGTCGAGTCCAAGTCCTTAACAACCGAGTACAAGTCCAAGTCCGAGTCCAAAGAGGGTCGAGTCGGACTTGAGTCCGAGTCCTTAACATCCGAGTCCGAGTCGAGTCCGGCCGAGTCCACAAAGATTTAAATGATTTGAAATTGACCTGTCACAAAGACCCGCCCCTCTTGGTTACTGTTGCTACGTCCGACAAGCCATTCCTCTCTCACTCCACATGTTCTCGGTCGGAGCAAAGAGGACACTAACAATGTGCCAACAGACAAGACAGAGCAGGGTACTTTTGGTTTGAAATAAAGTCTCAGCTTTCAATTTTTTTAATTTTTATGAAATTCAAACGATAAATACTGTTTTGTGGTGCTTTAATGTGTAGGCCTCAGTTCAAGCAGCACGTGAACTGATAATCTCTTCTAGTTATATCACAAATTAAACATAAATGAACATCAGAACTGCAAAAAGAAATCAATACACACTATTTTTCAAGTTCAAGTCCACTGCCTTTAATCTACTAACTGATTTGGTTTGTTTGTCGAACAAAAATGGCGTGTATCTGCATTATAATTGGTCAGATCACCTGTCAATCAAATCCCGGCGAAAGGTCTCAACACTGAGCTCTTAAATTAATATTTTAAACCTTACAAAATGATTGCAATGTATAGTTACAGTCATACGTTTACCTATTGTACATCTTTTAGAATCTGCAAGGTAATGCTTAATAATGCAACACGATGCATTAAGAGCCAGGGGTAAACTTTTGAGCAAGATGATGATGTTTAAATGTTTCTTATTGTGTTGTACATGCTAATATCTTATTTAGCCTCTGAAGGGTTGGACTAAATTAATGAATGCATTTTTAAACAAATAAGACCAATTTACACCAATGATCCAGTTCAAAAGTTTACACCTCTTGGCTCTTAACGGATGCTTCCTTCTTGTGCATCACTAAATGTTTGCAGGGTTTGTAATAGTTGTGTATGAGTCCCTCAGTTGTCACCAGTGTGAAAGTATGGATCTTACAATCATAGTCACTGCTAGTAAGGAGTCAAATATGCAGAAGATGCTGGAAAAGCAAAGAATGTGCAGGAGCTGGATGATTTTTCCTCAACCATAAAAAAAAAAAGAAAAAAAAAGAAAAAGTTGTGGATCATTCAGGTAATGACACAATATTAAAATCGAGCCTATGTAATTTGTCTTTATTTTGTGTTTGTATTTTATTTAGGCTATTAAACATCTGTTATGTGAAAAAGCTTTTTCAGGGCAGTACTAAATAGAAACAATGTGTATGATCCGTCTTATTAAAAAACATATAAAAATAACATTTTGGAGATTCTGCAAGGAGTATGTAAACTTATGACTAAAGTATAAATGCAACAAAAATGATAACATTATTAGACGCCAAAATGTTGCTATGGTTATCACGTTCTTATGTTGCTATGTGTCAAATCATCGCAATTTCATGACTCAAAGGACAAAAATTAAGTGGATTCAATCCCACATTTAAATGCAGTTATCACTCTTTATAATTTACAGTGTGAACGTAACCACTGGTCCTCTAGAAGTATGAAAAACAAAACTATTTAGATTGTCAATAGCGCTCCCTTTAAGCCATCACTTACCGCGTTCTGCACTCTCCCTAAAACTCTCGTCATAAACACTGACTGAAGTTGTCCGCACTGCACAGTGAATATCTTATTTATATTGCGTCTAGAGAGACTTTGTTGTTTATGAGGGGATTTGCGAAAGGATAAAGCTCGTGCTGATTCTAAACATACATTTTGAGCGAATTATTCGCATGCGGACTCTAAAACGCCTCTGATTTGCCACTGTGTTTATGCACTTAACTGTGATTGGCTACAATGCTCAACGCTGAAACAACGTTGTTTCGTTTCGTTTTTGAATAAAAAAAATTCACAAAATTTCGTTTTGTGTCATCCAGTGCCCGGACTCGACTGGACTCGGACATTTTTCCGAGTCTAAAATGTCCCGAGTCCGTGTCAAGTCCGAGTACAAATTCATTTGAGTGCGTGACAAGTCCGAGTCCATTCAAAATTGGACTCGAGACCGGACTCGAGTCCGAGTCCGAGTTCGAGTACCCCAACTCTAGTATGACGTATGGTATGTCTCAACCATTCAGAAAGCTGCAAGAAATTACATTTGCACTGAACTATTTCCCATTTCTACGTAGATTATAACCGACATCTGTAGCTTGTCAGATGTAATTAAATGGATGGAAATAAAATGCCCCATCGCAATGCGTAATGACGCACAATGGCTGATCTTGTCCGATCATTTCTTTTTTATTTCGGCCACGGTCCGAGGTTGTGAGGCTACAGCATTTACGGCGTCTGCAACCTTTTGCCACTCAAGTGCTTTTTTGGCATTAGTAATGCCCACACTGCATTTACATGAGGACCTTGGTCATGACCATGCGGTGATCTGTCCAGCATTCCGCACCTCTCATGGCCGGGGTAATGTGAACATCTCTGATGTTACAACGTCTCACAATGACATAATCAATCAGGTGCCAATGTTTGGAACGTGGGTGCATCCATGATGTTTTTTATTTGGTCTTTTGCTGGAAGATTGTGTTGGTTATGGCCAGGTTGTGCTCAGAGCAGAGGGTAAGTAGCCTCATGCAATTTGTGTTGACCTGACCAATCCCATGCCTGCCAAGTACTCCTTTCCATATCTCACTGTTCTGTCCAACACGAGCGTTGAAGTCCCCAAGCAGGATAATCTTGTCGTTCTTGGGGATCTGGTGGAGACCCTCATCCAGTGTCTGGTAAAAGGAGTCTTTAGACTCACTGTCAGATGGTAGAGTTGGAGCATACACACTTAGGAGTGTGGCATAGCGGTTCTTCACCAGGGGGATACGGAGGGTCATTAGTCTTTCACTGATGCCCCCTGGTGTTTCAGTGAGTCTTGGCAGTCGTGTGTTCTTAATGGACAGTCCCACACCATGCAGATGTTGTCCACCAGGGGGATAGCCTTTCCAGTAGAAGGTGTAGTGCCCTCCTCTGTTAGAGACCCCTCATCAAGGAGCCTGGTTTCACTCAGGGCAGCAATGTCAATATCGTAGTGGCTCAGTTCTGCTGCAACCAGGGCTGTCCTTCTATGGGGTCTTTCAGACCCACCGTATGAGTCCAGGAGGGTTCTTATGTTCCATGTTGCCAGTTTAAGATTATAGGATTTATTTATTTTGTTTCGACCGCAGAAGTGGAATGACCCGACAGGCGCGGTATACTGTCCAGGTGTGAGTTGAGTGGGCATTTTTTAGGCCACCTTTTCTAGGCCCTTCCTCAACTTAAGGTGAGCATTGCAGTCCCTGAATAGGGCTGCTCAGTCGCACAAGGGTCTGCCGAGAACAGCTGCCACTCAGCCTCAGCTGTTAGCGACCATATACCTTGTGCCGCTGATGTGTAGGGCTCTGACTAAGAGCTCCCAGTCTATTTAAACCTGCCCCCGTCATCAGACACCCCATCGCCGCCAGACTTCAACCATAAATAGATCCAGGTAATATTCACCGTTGGTCAGAGGTGGAAACCTGCGCAATTTTTTTTTGTTGAAGTGCTGAAGGGGGTGCGCATTCCCCAGTAGTACTAACTTCACCATGATGAGGTAGATCTGGTGGCATGGGTGGGCCCAGGACGACCAGCTCCTCATCCTGGCTGCAGGAGGCTGCCGGGACCTAGCTCTGTTTAGGCCCGCCTATTGCGCACCGCCAGCGCATTGCTTTCCTGTTGGGGTGTGCTCTCTTAGCCTTGCCTTAATAGGCTAACCCACAAGGCAGTGGGGCTATTTGCCCATAGCTGGGGCAGTGGTTGTCGGGCAGTCAGGGCGTGTCCACCGTGTGGTGGGCCTGCACACCACATCTCTGGGGCCCACTGCTGCTCCTAGATCCCCTGCAGTTTAGCCTGGGACGGCGAGGTACCCAGTTACCATGTGTGGCCGCAAGGAGGCACTGCAAGAGTCTTGGTGGTGGAGAGTTTATGTACTGGCGGTGGAGACTTACGCACTCGGCTCCTCTTTTCACCCCCTATGAGGGGGCTAGCCAGCGGCGGTAGTTAAAGCAGAAAGTTGCAAGCAGCGTGCAGCATGCATTAACTACAAGCACCTCCATACTCCACACTACTTCACTAGATGCTTCACACAGACCCTGTACGAGCGCACACACACACTCCGGAGTTTTAGACCCTCGAAAACGGAGACTGACCCCGTCAGTCAAGACCGAAGCAAGACACACACAAGTGACACAACCCATAGCAACGTGTTATGGCAACGACACCTCAGACTGACAGAAACGTAAAAATAAACGTGAATTTAGGCTACTTTAGTTTTGTACACATTGTCATGTTAATTATAAGCAAATACATTTTGTTTTATTGACCACAATATTATCATTGATATTTGTTTGAGAAGGGCACTTTTGATTCATTTTGAAATCGGGCAGGGGCTCGAGCACCCATTGAGCTGACATCGCATGTCTCTCATGCTTGCTTTCACTGCGTGATGTGTCAGTGCAGTTATAGGTATGTCCCCAAATGAGTTTTTGTCTTATCATATTGTGTTGTTATATTAGAATATCACATGGGCAAGAGTGCCGGTTTCCTGTGCACAATTGCAAATGTGCTATTTATTTTATACAACAGTTAAATTAACAAACTTAACATTGTGAGTTACTTTTTATACACAATATTGTTTGTTTCCCCTTTATTTCGCAGACGAGAATTTCCTAATGAAGCCGTAGTCCAACAGACAGCGATGATTTTATTTTTAACTGAAATCCACGTTTTGAACAAACCATTTGATTCAATGAACAATCACTTGTTTTCTTGAATGAATCGGCCGTTTGAACAAATCGGTTGAATAAATGACTCCAACAACTCGCTTATTAAGACAGTGACTTACTGCCACCTACTGGCGGTTTTATTTTCATATTTAAAGTACTCTTAATGTTAAAATTATAAATAATTTCACATTTAAATATTGAATAGCTTTATTTATGCAATTGTAAATTAAGTGTAAATATAGTACTGCCAGTTCGGATGCCGCTTCTGTGTCACCTCTGCACTGCAAGGATGTATTTTTATTTAATTATTTAATTTGACAGTGGTACTGTGTTATTCTAATATAATTTAATTTTAATGTTAGAATTTGACATAAAAGGTGATGCATACCTCTAAATACAAATGATTTCCATATGTGAAAATGCCCCTGGAAATCAATTTAAGGTGGCAAATATTGCCCCTTAATAAAAAAAATTATTTATGTCACTGCTGTGAACTGACCACGGCATAGAATGTTAAATATGAATATCTGCGTGAGTCTGCTATCAACAAGAGGCCTAAACCAGCCATGGTACCAGTACAAAATCAGTAAAATATCATCAAATGCTTATCAACAAAACTTTGAAAATATCAATATATATTTTTGTCAATATTGCACACCCCTAATGTACGGTATTGATTTTGATTTCTTCAGGTCTTAAAAAGCCTTAAATTTGACTTTAAAAAATGTGCAGCTACCAGGGATGCAAGATTCAATGGCCATATACTTATCATGTGCGTATAAATGTTTATTATTTTCTATGCAGATTCTCTCCCCTACAAAATCACCCCAATTAAACCCAATGGTTTTGAATTGATTGAAATATGATTGGAATCACTTTCATGTAAAGTGCAACATGTAAAGTGCAAATGGATATTGTGAATTCTTTGTTCTCCCATGTTTTAGCTCAAGCTCACTATTACGAGAAGAGCGCATCCACCACAGGAGTTACACATTCTGACCAGCACGCAGCTTAGTTCAAGGTCACTCGTGCATTTTGTGCAGACATAAGTTGTAATATTATGTTTATGTGGTATAAATATCTGAGTATATCCGGTTTGAGTATACTCTCTTAGAGCCTAATCACTGCCCAGGCTGTAGGCCTTCAGTAGGCCTCCTCGATTGTCTGTAATCGAATTACATAAAATTGTATTCCCCTGTTTAAAGGGTCAATAGCACTTCTAAGTACAATTCCTGTTGCAAATGTAAACTAAGTGTAACCAGGGCCACAGAAATGTCTGTTAGAGCACCTAAGAACGTTTGAGGCTAGCTTTGCTAACACGGATTGCTTTCAAGTAGTCAGGCCTTCACTGGCCTCCTTGAAGGTGGCTCCCCAACGACTCCACAATGCTTAAAAGTACTGTTGTAGATCCAGGATTGAGTAGAGTTACTCCCCTCATTTGCACGGGTTTAAAAAGCGCTATGCTGAGTTCTACTCTCCAGGATGCCCGTCTCTATGATCTGGTCTGTGAGTGACTACTGCCACTATTGCAGTTCTCTCTATAATGTGCCTTCACTGGTGAGGCAGATAATGTGAGAGACTCTGTTTAGGAAACAGACAGGTTGCTGGAAAGTTAGGCCAGTAAATTAGTACTGGACTCCTTTTCGGACCCCTTGGCCATATTCCCTTAAAGGAACCCCTTCCATGGAAGCTGTTGGTTCCAAGCCTTTGAGCAGCCGTCGTTGGCCTTCATTGTTTCGGAGGCCTCTTTGAGGCTTATAGCTTGGGCAGTGGCCGTAGAGAATACTGTCACTGACAAGCCTGTAGGTGACCCGAAGGGTGAGTGTTTTGGCATTTCAGTGAAACTGCCATTTCTGATATTTATGTCTCAGCCATAATTGGCATGCACTCCTCTCAGCATGGTGGGTTGGTATATCGTTCCCTACAGCGTCATCGACAGTGTGAGTTGAGACTTTGGCTCATCGTACGCTCATCGTAGGCTCACCCTGCGGTCTGTGTGGGTCCTAACTTCCCAGTACAGTGATAGGGACACTATACTGTCAAAGAGCGCCGTCTTTTGGATAAGACGTTAAACTGAGGTCCTGAAACTCTGTGGTCATTAAAATGTTTATGATGTCCCTTCTGAAAAAGAGTATTATTCATCCACGTGATAACATGTTTAACGGTACAAGACATTAGGAAAATGTGAAATACGGATGTGCCGTCACATTACATTAATAAAAATCATTTAGTAGCCTATCCTTGCCTTGTTTAAAGGGCACCTATTATGGAATTTTGAAATGTACCTTTCATGTAGTGTGTAACATAGATCTAAGTGAACAAAAACATCCTGCAAAGTTTGAAATATGAAAGTGCACCGTATATAAAGTTATTGTCTTTCAAAAGTAAGAGTCGACTCGGAGTCATTTTTATGATTCGTTAGAAGACCGAAGCTTTTTCTCTGACTAGATGACGTCAACTTGTCAAGTTATTTGAATACGATACGCCCACTTATTGCGCTCCAAGGCCAGCAGGGAAAACATCAGGGCGACGAGACGCTGTGTTCTGAAGTGCGACTCAAAAGCAAACTTTTTTCATCTGCCCAAGGAGGAGCATTTGAAGACTAAGTGGCTACAATTCATATAACTATACCACAGAAGTGTAGTCCGAGCCTTGTGCTTTGTTCCGCCATTTTGAAGACGATTGCTTTTTAAATGCACTCAAACTTGGATTCGCGAGCCGGCTGATATTGAAGGAAGGTTCAGTTCCAAGTGTATTTGCATCAGCTTCCTCCTCCGTATCACAACCTGTAAGTGTTATTAATAATTTTTTGCTTTTATATTTTATGTAGCATGCTTAATAATTATTTTGTTTGTTGTGTAAGCACCGTTTAGCTTCTAGGTCTTCAATGACAATTGTATTGAGATGTGAAGTGTTTGTCGTTGTTTTCGGAGTTGTCTTAAAGAATAGAATAATACCTCGTAGTAACGTTACTGCATTTTATTTTATTTTTTTATTGTAAAAACGTTATGTTTATGCATCGGGCTAACGCAAACAAAGACTGATTGTGCTTTTACAATATGAACTCTGGGCTATGCTCGCTAACATAACATTACATGCTTTATCTTATTTTTAGTTTTTTACTACAAACTACAAAGCAGTGGACTATAATCATTATTATAACACAATTTAATTGATAAAAGCATCATTGTACTCCGTGTTAAACAATAAGTATTATCTCTGTAAACACTGCTGGGTCATCTGACCAATCAACGCAGATTAGCGTCGCGCAAAGGAGGGGTTTGGAAAAATGAGTAGTTGAACGATTCATTTGGGAGTCGGTGAGCAAATCAGGTAAAAATAAATTAATATTATACGACAACAAAAGTGTTTTTTGTCATTGCATGCATGTAAAACTGTTGTTGGGGACTCCCTAAACAACATTAGGAACATTTTAGATGTCATAATATGTGCCCTTTAAATAAATCAAATAGTGTAAAATACATTTCAGAGAAAGTTTTTCTCAATCTTTTCCACTGGCCAAATAGTCTTTTTAATTGATTTATATTTTTAATGGAAACAGATAGACCTTGTTTTGCATTATATTTGCACAATCTGCTATTATCATAAGCAATTATCTCTGTAGTTAAAACATTGAAACACAGCATGCCAAAGGAAAAGTGTTCAAAAGCATTGCATCCACAACAAATATTTATAGGCTATTTATTGAATTTATATATATTAACTTTTCAGTAAATGTCATGTAGTTTAAGTGTTTAACTCCGTTAATGAGAATGGCATATTTAATCTAAATGTTTATATCAGAAATAAAACAGTTTAAATTGTTTTATATAAACTGTAGCCTATTTATGATTAGGACTCATAATGAAGATTTACAGTTTTACTTCATCTGCCGTTAGATATGCCTCAGTTTCACTAAACGGCCCAACGCGCTCGCTGGCGCGGACATTTAAGATGTGGATATTTGCTTCAAGTGATAGGCTTGGTGAGTGAAATTATATTTGTATTATCTTTCTGTATATGTATAATTTTATTTCGATTATTCGGTCTAAAAGTGACCAAAAAGACATTTAACTCCAGCTCACCATCGGTGTCGCCAAACTGCTCCGTCTCCAAAACATTTGTACGCATGGGTCAGAGTTTGCGTGCAGGTGCGCACATTTTCCCGTCAAGTTTGTTTTTATAAATCACAACTTATGCGTAGGAAGTGGCGTACGCCTCTTTTAGGGCCTATTTTGTGTGTACGCAACGGTTATAAATGAGGCCCCTGGTGTTTCGGAAATTGCATTTGTTCTTGTTTTGCCTCCAGTGTCTTGCATGTAGAGTTACTGTGGTTGAAGTGTCTGACAAGCTGCCCAGCTGTAATGATAACATGATGCACAAACACATTAAAATTGTCATTGACCACCAGCTGCCGTGTATGTGCCAATACAGGCTACTGAGTCCCATTTCACCCATCCGGGAGAGTTTGCTGCCACAATGTTTGTGAATTATCTTAAACGCATGCAGACACTTTCCCAGTTAGTCAAGTTAGTTAACCCTTAATCACTGTTAAAAAAGGATAACACTTAAGATGTTTGGGGTCAGACTAGCTTTTAAAGAGCGATTGCATAAGGAAATATAAATTTTTTATATGGAAAACTAAAAATAATTTTTTTTATTTACTTGTCAACTATACATTTATGCAGTTTTTTTGTGAAAATTTGGAAGTTTTTTACCTATTTACGGAATGAAAGTGCAATGACCACATGTATCCAGTGAGGGCCATAGAGACTCATTCATTTTCACTGTATTTTTCTTGATGCTTCAACTTCTCCTCACAAATTTATGATATATATATGTTGTGAATATTTATTTAAACATTTTGAAACACATAAAAAATCTGTAGTTTTGTCAGAGTTAGAATTTTTTGTTGTTTTCTGATATCTATTTTGAATTATCTGCTTTTGCAGAATTATCAGTGTGTGTTATTATTATTATGCAGTGTGTGTGTATGAGATAGAAAGTTCGTTCCACTTTGGGTTTATGCTCTAGGACCAGACCTTGATTTAAATGTAAAAAATGTTTTATTTATGCCAGGTTTGTTTATTTTATTGGCCAATTTCTCTAAAAATGCTCTCTGTTGCAGTCACATACGTTTGTGTGTGTGTGTGTCTGTGTGTGTGTATAAGATAGAAAGTTCGTTCTACTTTTTATTTATGCTCTAGGACCAGACCTTGGTTTCATTTGTAGAAATTTTCAGATTTATAATGGATTTACTTTTATTTTTTTGACAAACAAAATTAAAAAAAGTAATTTTTTTCATTTTCAATGCGGGGTCTTTTTGACCCCAAACACCTTAAACGGTAAAAACTATTTTACACACCTTTAGAACAACCAAATCAAGCCCAGTTTTTTGTGCATGTTTAGATAGATTATTTAGGAAAAGTCACAGAGTTTCATGCCCCTGAGATGAAGGTAACACTTTAAAAAAATTACGGAAAAGTCCATTGGGACTTGGACTCAGACTCAAAGCCTGACCCCAAACAGTGATTAAGGGTTAAGCTGTGAGGTTGCCAGCTGTGTGTTGCCATTAAGCTGGTGCTAACTTGTGTTTGTCTTTTTTCGCTTTAGACCTAAAGCCGCTGAAAGAGGAGAGTCAAGAACTGAGTAATATGGAAGATGAACATCATGATTTCAAGACTGGAGAGAAATCAACAAAAATGGAAAAGACTCACTCACGAAAGAGAGCTCAGAAGACCAAACCTAACAGTTATTTCACTTGCCTTGAATGTGGAAAAAGTTTCAGTAAAAAAACGAAACCTTAAATCCCACATGGTAATTCACACTGGAGGGAAGCCTTTCACCTGCCAGCAGTGTGGAAAGAGTTTCAATCAAAAACAAAACCTTAATGTCCACATGAGAATACACACTGGAGAGAGTCCTTTAACTCCTTATCAAGCGCCCCCTTTTTTTGAATATACATGAAAATGCACATACCGAACTTAAATGGTTGTAATTCAAGAATGCTTTGGAGTATAGATGTAAGATTGGTCTTGTTTTTAAGAAGACATTTGGCAGATTTTTGTTGAAGAGAAATAAATTAAGAAAGTTAAACTGAAAAAAAGTTATAGAAGTTTGAGTTTATGAAAATGTACAACGTTAAAAATTTAATTATTCATATTTTATATAAAATATATATTTTCAAAACCTGGAGGACTCTAAAAATGCAAAAAAATCAAAGGCAAAAATCTGAACAAGTTGTGTTTAAAATTTTAGGTTGATATCTCAAAAAATAAGCTTTCAGTGAGATTTTGTTTGGGCGCAGTACCAAACTTTTTCACTAGTGGACATTACTGCCCATATAAGGGCGCCTCCGTTTCCATATGTTGTTTGAGGGATCTGAACCATTATTTTTACAATTTTCATACAATTTATGAAGTAGAAATCCTATTCAGAAGTAGTGTTGGAAGTTTGGCAGATTTTTAAATGAATTCAACCTCTAAGAAACACAAAAAGAACACGTATGTGCATTATAGCTCGCTGCCACGAATGGTGAATCACAAATGGTAAATCTATAATTTTTTTATTTATATTTAAAACATTTTCAGACCTTTTTTTCTAAAACAATTGAATGGATGCTATCTTTTGAACTCTTGGCATGAAAACAAACTGAGGTTTCTACCATTCTATCATGATTTTTCATGTTCATCACTATTTCAAAATAAAGGTCTGAACACGCCCTAGGAGTATGAAAATATTCTTGTTGCAAATTGATAAATTACGGCTCCTCTGTAATGTATTTTAAAAATCAGTCACCACAAATGAAAACTAGAGATTTTAAGCTTTCAAATGACATATAGTTTGTCAAGATTGGTTTAGGTTTAGTATAGGATATTACCGTTTAAAATATATAATGGCCGCGGGCCCGCCGGCGGGCCGGCGCCAATATAAAGGGTTAACCTGTCAACAGTGTGGAAAAAGTTTCAATCAAAAACAAGGCCTTAAAGTCCACCTGAGAATTCACACTGGAGGGAAACCTTTCACCTGCCAACAGTGTGGAAAGAGTTTCAATCGAAACCAAAACCTTAAAGTCCACATGAGAATTCACACTGGACAGAATCCTTTCTCATGTCAACAGTGTGGAAAGAGTTTCAATCAAAAACAAAACCTTAATGTCCACATGAGAATTCACACTGGAGAGAGTAATTTCACCTGTCAACAGTGTGGAAAGAGTTTCACTCAAAAACAAGGCCTTCAAGAACACATGAGCATTCACACTGGAGAGAGTCCTTTCACCTGTCAACAGTGTGGAAAGAGTTTCAATCGAAACCAAAACCTTAAAGTCCACATGAGAATTCACACTGGACAGAATCCTTTCACCTGCCAACAGTGTGGAAAGAGTTTCAATCAAAAACAAAACCTTAATGTCCACATGAGAATTCACACTGGAGAGAGTCCTTTCACCTGTCAACAGTGTGGAAAAAGTTTCAACCAAAAAAAAAACCTTAAAAAACACATGAGAATTCACACTGGACAGAGTCCTGGATTAAAGCTCACACAAGTATTTGCACAGGAGTGAAGCGATTCACGTGTTGAAAATGCTGTCTTGTATGAAATGGCATAATTTAACTGAAATATAGAAAAAACTGAATGAAATAAGCTCATTACACAGCATTATTTGCTTAATTTTTAGTGAGAGAATTAATTGTTAATGTCTTCAATATGGACTTAAATATGGCTACTGTTGGGGCTCAACTGGTAACATCTGGAAGTTTGTTAGAGCTGCAAGTGCCTCACCACTGATCCTGCCTCACTGCTAATTGCATGATGGGGTCTACTTCCAGATAGTGTTTACCCATTGCAAAATGCGTCCGGAGAGCAAAGAGATGAGATAAATGCTAAGTTTGCTCGAATCTGGATGAAAGGGATGCGGAAGATTGTTCTTCAGGTGATTCTATTTCACTGTATCCCATCGTGGGTCCAAGAACATTACTGTCAAGATTACACTCTCCTAATGCTCCCAGCTATACGTCACTTACACTTACCAGAGTTCTCGAGCTCACCTATTCCCCTTTATCCCTTCATCACGACACTATATCACCCCAGCACAGAGACACAATCAGCGTCTGGTCTCTCAATTGTTTTTCCCTGTAAAACTGTACGAGTAAGACAAAAGAAAGTATCTTCATGACCAATTTGGCACTGCCAGTGTATTTATCTGGATGTTCATGTTCATTAAGATCCGGGGAGTTTCCTGGCCACAGATCCAAAATGTCAATATAATGAACACCGAGCCATTTCATTATGATGTGATGTGACTTGACATGAAGGCTAAGTATGGTAGCCCATGCTCGGAATTTGTTCTCTGCCTTTAAACCATACAAGTTAGTCAACACACATTAGGAGTTGTGAACACACACACCCGGAGCACTCAGCCATTTGCTGTCCACGACTGCCCCAATTATCACTCCTGCTTTGTGACATGGTGGTCCATCATGCCGGAAAATGCAAGGATCATCATCAAATTGCACCTGGGCAGAATTGAATCTTTGCAGGGAGTTTGATTGACAGGCAATCTGACCAATCATAATCCGCCATCTGCCGAATCCGTCATTTATGTCTGACAAAGCAGTCAAGAGAGTAAGTAGATTAATGTTACTGGATTTTAACTTGAAAAACGGAGTATACTGACGTCTTTCTCCGGTTAAAACAACATTCCTTCTGATGTTCATTCATGTTTATTTGATGCTATAAATGAACTAGAAGGAAGAGATGATCGGTTCACGAGCAGCTTGCCTTTAACTGCTCTACAGCGATCTGTCAGATACATTTAAAGAACCACAAAACGGTATTTATGGTTTAAATTGCTTTAAAAAATGACAAAATTTGAAAGTTGAGACTTTGGTTCCTATCAAAAGTAACCTAGTCTGTCCTATCTGTATTTTTCACCGCGTGACAACATGATGTAGCGTGAGAGCGGCATGGCTTGTCGGACAGTAACTAAAGGGGGGCGGGTCTTTGCTAAAGGTCAATTGTGAGAAAACCTTTGAATGAAAAACAACCCTACACATAAATGGTCTCAGGATTCTTCACTGTTGGCACGACACAGGACTCATGGTAGCGTTCACCTTTTCTTCTCCGGACAATTGATATTCCAAATGTCCCATACAGTTGGAAGGGGGCTTCATCAGAGAAAATAACTTTGCCCCAGTCTTCTGCTGTCTAACCCTTGTACTTCCAGCAGAACTTTAGTCTGTCCTTGATGTTTTATATTAACCCCCTGGGGTCGGCAATCACGCCGGCGTGATCCGCTTGCTTTTTTTCTTATCAGTGCAAAAGAGACTCAAAATACTCTGTTGATTTTGATCTTACATATAAGTGTTATACATCATTCAAAACTGTTAAATGTCTTCTTTTATTTGTCAACTCATAATAAAAACAAACTGTTTTTTGTAAAAATAAAATAAACATGATTCGCGTTCTGCCGTCTCTCTCAATGTGAAGTTCATTTTGAAACTTTTTACTATTTATAAATTTATTTCACAAAATCCAAGACCAAGAACAGACAAGAGCAAGAGCAATTGACATGCAAATAGTCCACGCAAAACGCCCTCATTACCTCAAAACAAAGAATCAGAGACTTCAGTAACGTACTCCTCTGCTTTTCATTGAGTTTGGAAGACTGTGTTTGTGCTGTGCTGTTTCACTTGGATTTACCTCAGAAGATTTAAAAGATTTTTAAGGTAAGACATGTTAAACTGGTGCTAGACTAAAATGTATGTTATGAAATGAGATTGGAGTAAAAACATGAAGCCTAATGTTGTACATGTATGTGTATCTATATATAGACAGAAACCTGTTGAAACGTGAACTAGACTGGCAATCTTTCAATGCTAAATTTATATACACGTACGACATAAGGATGTCTTTATGTTCGATAATAAAACGGCATGATAAACGTAGGCTAGTATGAGTGTTTACTCTAACATGGTGAATATTATAATTTTTAGACCATTGTTTAATGTGAAATACTGTGTTTGTGGATATCTGCTCAAACGTATATGTATAATATGGTAACAATAATGTTTAATTGGAAATCCTTGCACTGGAAGACAGGGTCTAGGAACAGCACATTTCCAGCAGTGGTCAAAGTCCACCCCTAGGGAGAAGAGAACCATGATCCAGGATGAAGTCCGAAACCTTGAGGAAGAAGGGAGAAGAGCAAAATCCATCGAGCTTGCAACCCAAGGCGCCTGGACGAGGTGGAACCTCCCTAAGAGAACCATCACATGGAGTGAACTGTGGCGGCTGGAGCCCTTCCGTATATCCTTTCTACTCCGAGCAGTGTATGACACCTTACCAACCCTAGTCAATTTGCACAGGTGGGGGTTGAGGGAGGACCCACTGTGCGGGTTGTGTGGTGGGAAAGGATCAATGGCGCACATTCTGTCAGGGTGTAAGATCGCATTGACACAGGGGAGATACAGGTGGCGCCATGACAAGGTGTTGGCAGTGCTCGCAGACATCCTGGAGCAAGAAAGGAGGAAGAAACAACCAGCCAAAGCAAAACCGCTGCTGAGCACCATCGCCTTTGTGAAAGAGGGCCAAAGACCTGTCGTCCACAGCCAATCCAGGCAGAATCTCCTGCAGTCAGCCCAGGGATGGGAAATGGAGGTTGATCTCGGGAGCAAACTCCACTTCCCTGAGGCGGAATTGTCCACAACTCTTAAGGCCTGACATCATCATGTGGTCTTCAGAGGGAAAGAAGATAATTATGGTGGAGTTGACGGTGCCATGGGAGGAGGGCTGTGAGGAAGCTGCAGAGGAAAAAGCCAAATACCAGCAACTCGTCCAAGACTGCCGGGACAAGGGGTGGACAACATGGCTGATGACGGTGGAAGTTGGATGTCGAGGATTCCAGCTCAATCGGTGTGGAATCTATTGACAAAGGTTGGATTGAGAGGCCACTTGAGGAAAGCAGCCGTTCGTAGGCTGGGAGAAGCGTCAGAGAGAGCCTCTGTTGGCTTTGGCATAAGAGAGAGGACACAAGCTGGAAGCCTGGATGAGAGGGGCAGTGACCTGGCCAGTCACTGCCGACCCGCCAACTGGAGGGTGTTGTGGTTAAGGGTCGAAACACCCAATGAAGGTTGGGGACCACCTGATGACCTCTCTCCCAGGCCAAGGCTTCATCCATTAGAAATGGGTGTATAGTGGCATCGCAGATGTATTCTACAACTTTAATAGTTTGTAGCGGATCGCTTCAGTAAATGTTCTCTGCACGCGCTGAGAGTTTGAGTCAGTGGGGCTGTGTGTTTGAAAAGCAAAACGCACCAAACATTAGGCTTCATGTTTTTACTCCAAATGTTTCCATTCGTTGTGACGTTATGAAATGAGATTGAGGTAACATATGATCATCAATATATTTTTATCTCGCATAGTGTTACTGAAGTGTTTATTTTTTACGATTTATAGGCCGCCTGCTATAGGCTATTGTTATTATTATTTTATGCAGCACTGGACTTAGCCTATATGCCTACAAGGCACAACAAACCTGGTGTTTGTAAAAACATAACTTTTTAAGAAAAAAATACATATATTTATGGAGTATGAAAACTGCAGTTTCAGAAAATAGTAGAGGTTGCTCATTTTGTCAATGACTTAACATATTTTTTTCACTCAACAGTAATTTAAATGTGTCCTATGGTGTGACATTTAAAAAATACTAAGAAATTATATTAAATGACATTAAAAAAAGTACTTGAGAGAATTGTTCACATTATTACAACATTATTTTCTTAAAGTGATATTTATTTTACATGAAAGTACTAATTCGAATAATTTTTACCATGAATAGATAAACTTGATCAACTTTTCCCTACGAATGTCATTTCGCCAACCTTACAAAACTGTTTGAAATTGTACCTATCTAAGAGGAGATATTATTGTAAGTCTCCTAATGCCAAACTTGACTCTTTTAAAAAATAGATATTTTTAAATAAGTATATTTTTCTGTTGTTTTATGTTTGTCACACGATAGGACAAAACGTCACACCAAAGGACAAAGATAGTCATTGCATAAAAAGAGTCAGAATATAGTGTTTATTGTAACAATTTTTTTTTTGTTATTCTTCAACAATATAAACTGTGCAAAACATAGCACACCAAAAGTAATTTTGATACTTATAGATCCATCAATAAGGAAACATTGATGCATAATATATTTGAGAAATTCAGTAAAATGCCATTTTAAAACAATACTGTGACATTGTCAAACTGCAAAATTCATCAGTAAAACAATGAAACAGTGTCACGACAACAGTGACATGAAAATAAAATCCCTAAAAACATTGCATAACATTCATAAACTAAATTCATTCAATTTAAAACATATTCTTATAGCAGTTTTTAATCATACTTGACACAATCATCTACAATGAAATTCTATTTTTTAAAACATAAGATTAATGTAGCCTACTCCATTTCATCTAAAACATATTCTTAGAACATTTAAACAAATTGACACATTTAAAATCATGAGGATTGCACACATTGCACACAGTCATGTATGAAATTTCTATTTTAAAACAATTCCAGGAACTATATTTTTTATCAGATGCTTAACAATAAAATTCAATAGTGAGGTCATCTTAGTAAGTGGCAGCATTCATCAATCAAGAACTGAACATCAACCAGTCAAGGGGAGTGAGTCGAGCACCACGGTGCATTGGTCCTCTCTTTTGCACTCATCTCTACCTCAGTTCTTTCTGTTCTAAAAAAAAGTGAAGTAGCACTGTATTTATGTACTTTATATTTGTTTATAGTTGTTACATTATACATTATAGTTGTTTTAGTAACACTTCAGAACATTTTATGTAGTCTCCAAAAAACGGCAATAAACATTTAAAAGTAAGTCATTATTGAATTTAAAATCATCAAAACTGGTCAAAAAAGAATGAAAAGTATGTTAACAAACTTTATATATTTGTTTTAATGGCTTCTTAAGGAGTTCTTGTCCTATTGTATGAAGGTAAATGAATAGCAAAACTCGAGAGCACGTAGATGTGAATTTGAGAACTTGTACAATAAATATTTGTACTTGTATGCTCAAATTTACACTCACAGCTCTGATGTGAAAACCTGTAAAATAAAAATCTGAAGTTGAATGGTGAAATTTGTACTCGCAGAGAATAGTCACAAACATGTATTCTGAATTTGAAACTGCAGACAAGTAGTCACAGATGTGTAAAATGCCATTCACAAAAATACAATGACAGACACAAACGTGTAATATATATTTGCACTTCTTTTTACATTCATATTCCCAGTACAACCTCAAATTGGCACTTGCAACTCCTCAAATCTGTCACTATAAGTTCAAATTTCGCACCTTGACTTTTGCTACTCTTTTCGCGATATATGAGGTGCAAAACTGACTTGTTGCACTTGCAACTCGGGCGGGCGAGAGAGGGGAGGGGGAGGGGGAGGGGGTGTGGCAAGGGAGTCGTTTTATTGGTTTAGCGCCTAGCCAATGAAATCGGACTTCTTTTCTACGCGATGTTGTCATGACAACTGCGGCCTCGCGTTCGCGCCACACTTTGGTAGTCAGTCACTCACAGTCATCGCGATGGCGGGATATAACGATCCGAAGGTAAGGGTTTAATAATTAGTAAAATAGTATTAAAAAAATAAATCCCTCACACTTGATGAGTCGCATAGATTAATAATATATGAATGTATTTTTCTGTTACATAAAGGTACCGTGGGGAAAATAATGCCATATAAGGGACAGCTCATTAGGCCTGGGGAAATGTAACGTTATCTTTTTATGATGCATCGCGATGCTATTGTAAATGACGATGGAAACTATTTTTTTTCTTAATCATCACATCGTTTTTAAAGATCTGGTTGTGAGTAGGCCTATACAATGTACATTGTTATCCGATGCATCCTGTCATCCAATGTATTTTAAATACAGAAACCGAAAACTCTCGGGCCAGCAGGATGTGTCCAAATTTCAATCTTAACCGTTCTATTTCAAAGTTATTGAAGTTAACTTTCTAACTTCAAGATAACCAGAGTACTACTTCAGGAGTACCCAAAGCTGTTAAGTTTAAGAGGTGGTTGGCTGCTCCAAAAAGCCTCAGGTAAGTTTATGATATCCAAATGCATTGTTTTAATGCTTTTACCAAACATTTATGGAATAGTTTTTCATGTGTCTGTTTAAAAGGGGGCAGCGGGCAAAGAAAGACCACTTCGCTGCCCCAGGGTTCCCAGGGCTACACAGCAAAAATCTTGAAGGCCTCTTCCAACAATGGGAAGAATGTCATCTACATCGTCCCCCTCCAAGAAGAAATTGATACAACCCCTTTACCATATGATGCACCTGAATTTGATAGCATGCCCAAAAATATCTGCATGACCTGTGGTGCATCAGTCCCATTACAGTTGCTGCCATGTCACCTCGAGGACTGTCAAAGTGATAATGCTGTAAGTGATGATTTAGTGTCATTCACAAAAAACACACTTCTTGGATTCTTAAACCAAACGTCTTAAATATAGCCAGCCATTATATTAAAAATATATCAGTTTTTTTTTTAATCTGCATGTTGCAATGAAGAAACATAATTATAGGGCCCTATTTTAACGATCTAAGCGTAGGGTCTAAAGCGCATGACACTTAGTGTGCGTGTCCAAATCCACTTTTGCTAGTTTAACGATGGGAAAAATGGTCAGCGCTCCCGGCAAATGCTCTAAAAGAGTTGTCTCTATTCTCTTAATGAGTAATGGGTGTGTTTTAGGCGTAACGTGAAAAACAATCAGAGTCTCATTTCCCATTCCCTTTAAAAGCAGGTTGTGCTCGCGCCATGTGATGGATTCGCTATTTACATGGAGGAATTTGCAAGCAGAAAGATTGAACGCTTCTTTAGTGAGGAAACAGATCTGCTCGAACGCGAGGTTAAAGCTGTGTGTGTGTGTGTGTGTGTGTGTGTGTGTGTGTGTGTGTGTGTGTGTGTGTGTGTGTGTGTGTGTGTGTGTGTGTGTGTGTGTGTGTGTGTGTGTGTGGTTAAAGCGCTCAAGCATACCATCTACGGGACAAGCCGGATTCCACCATATCTTTATGTACACAATATTAATCTTTTACATTGTAATCCTTTTATTTTTAATATTTGCTTAGTTTGTGTGCTGCTGCGCATCCCTGTGTGTGTATCAGAGTGTGAGCTTTGTGGATCTGCCTATAGGCGCACATTACTAACGCGCTCTTTAAATTAAATAAAAAAATTGCACCATTGACTTTAGACCAAGTTTCAGTTGGTCAATGGCACATTCTAATTCAGTCGCCTTAAATTAGCAAAGCGCTAACAATGCGCCTGAACACACACCTCGTTTTCAGACCAGCACGCCCATGGGCGCAGAAATAGGTGCAAATGCATTTGCTATTTAAACAACGTGACGCAGGACCTGAAAATGAAAACGTTGGGCTAATACTAGCAAAAAAAAACACTTGCGTCGTGCTTGGCGCTGTATTGCACTGGGTGTATGATAAGGCCCATAGACTTATAATGTTCCCTCTCTTTCTATTGAAGAACTCTGAATCTGGCAAAGAAAAGGATGTGGATCAAGACCTGAGCCATGAGTCAGATGTCATTTGTCTGGTAAGTGGTTATCTAGATTGAAAGTTATAAAATTATCAAAGTTCAAGACAAAACTTAAGTTGAGTGAAATCATGGATAAACATAATGTGGCCTGAGAATATATAGCGAACAGTGGTTATAAATATGTATCAAATGATATTTTATTTAAATATCATTTGATAATAAATATTTATTTATTAAAAACAAATTATGGTAAATGATTGACCACCAGTTATAAATTATTTGCAAACTTCTTAGCAGAACACTTACATTTGTTTAAAACTGACTTCACTGTCACTTCTAGTCAGTATTTGTTTTTGGTTCTCGTGAAAAAACAGCATATACACTTTTTAGCTAAAACCTGATTTTGCCCAGCCACAACATAAGCCACAAGCAAAGAGTTGAAAAGAATTACATGGATGTATTTCATGGGTGTCCAATCTTGCTCCTGGAGGGCCACTGTCCTGCAGAGTTCAGCGCCAACCCCAATTAAACACACCTAAACCAGCTAATCAAGGTCTCACTGGGCATACTAGAAACTTCCAGGCTGGTGTGTTGAGGCAAGTTGGAGCTAAACTCTGCTGGACAGCGACCCACCAGGAATGATTTTAGACACCTCTGATGTAGGCCTATTAGATGTAATATTGAGCCACTCTCGTTCCTCAGGATAACTGCCCCATATGTGGTGAAAAAATTTCTGCAGAAGTGATGGCTTACCATGCGAGTACATGTGGAGAAAGGTATAGTATACATATAAGAGGTGTGAACATTAGTGAGATTTTTTTTTTATTCTAAAACAAAGTACAGAAGTCACTGTATCACATCCCATCACATAGAGACTCTTTCACCTAGATATCATCATATAGAGACTGTGTCTGTTCCTCGAATTAGAAAATACAAAAAATGTCCAAACCCATCTAAGGGTAAAAATGTAATTGATGTTCAACAAATAAAAAACAGATATAATACAAATGATAAAACTCGGGTTGCTGAATATTCTATCCCTTACTTCAAAAGCAATTATTGTTCATGATATGATTACAGACCATAACCTAGATGTGCTGTGCTTGACAGAAACCTGGCTAAAACCAAACAATTACATTACTTTTTTTCTGAAAAGCAAAGGAGGAGGTGTTGCTATAATTTATAGTAATATTTTCAGAATTACTAAGAAGTCTAGTTGTAAATATAATTCTTTTGAAGTGTTGGTGCTTAATGTAAAAATATCTAGTGTAAACGATAAATCACCTTTGAAAATTCTGCTGGCTACTGTATACAGGCCACCAGGGCACCATACAGACTTTATCAAAGAATTTGCGGACTTTCTATCAGAATTAGTATTGGCTGCAGATAAAGTACTAATTGTTGGTGACTTTAATATACACATAGATAATGAAAAAGATGCATTGGGATTGGCATTTAAAGACATTATAAACTCAATTGGAGTTAGACAACACGTGTCAGGACCGACTCATTGTCGTAATCATACTCTAGACCTAATACTATCACATGGAATAGATGTTGATGCCGTTGAAATACTGCAGCAGAGCGATGAAGACAAAACAAACTAGATTAGAAACTTAATTATGTAAGTATAAGTATTATAACTTTGTTATTATAAAATGGTCTTAAACTGGGTGCTCCTAATCAAATGCATTGGCTTGAACAGACTTCTGTCAGTTTTCATTTTATTCTGGAGACTTAACCAAAACTTGTGGTTGCTGACACACTGGAGCGTACTCACATTTACAGTTAAATCAATGAAGGAAACGTTTTGGTTAACGCTTTTTTTACCTTCACTTGTGAATTTTGATGTATTTTACTGCAGCTTCCCTGAAATATTCACCTCAATTCTGGATGAAAGTACCTCTGAAGGAAGTGCCTCATTACTAGAGTTTTCCCAGACAAGTACAAGAGTACAGAACACTGTCCAACTTGGTCCTGACCATGAAACACCTGGGACATCAGTTTCATCTACAAATGCACCATTAATGCGTGAAGGTAGGGATTTTTTTTTGCTTTTTCTCAAAGTTCATGTATAATTTTTTTTCCATGAGTACCATAGTATGACGAAATGTAACTGACAATGTTTTTGTTTTATTTTTTGACCCCCAGACTGGAAGAGGATTGAGATTCCAGAAAGGGCAGCAATGTTGTACAGAAGGTATATGCTTCAGCTAAAAGAGGATGAGCCCTCACTGAAAGTTAAAATTGATATTAGAGAAGACATGGAGGACCAGGAGGGAAGAATAATACACTTTTACAAGGTCCCCAAAATTGATTGGGCTAGACCTCTTCACTGTTGACTGGAAGGTACTGTAACATTATTTCACAAATAATGTAACATAAAAAAATTGCTTTGTTTTAGTACAAATGGAAGATATTGACTACTTACTGTCCTGTTATTATTTCATACACTATATTCATTTAATTATTTATATTTTTTATGCTAACATTGTTGACAAATTGTTTATATATTAAAGTATTGTACTATTTTTTAGGTGATGTTGCCACTGGGGATGGTGTTCAGCGTCATTTTTTCAGCATGGTGATGCACAAGCTGCAGAATGGATTCCTCATTAATCTTGGTTAGTTGTTTCAAGAATTCACACCCCCGAATGATAACCCTGTTGTATATTACCCCTCATGTGGTTCAAAAACTGTACGAGACTTTCTTCTGATTATAGGATAGTTTTAGAAGTCAGGATAGTTTTGAATTGTCATTCAATAGGGACCATCACTTTAAAGCCACAATATGGATGCAAAATCATAATTTTAGTCCACATTACTCATCCAAGTGAAACCGTAGTTTTGTAAGAGACACAGACTAGTATGTACCGGTAACCCATTATTCATTGATAATTTAATCTCTGTCTTGTTTATGTTTTGTACAAAGAGAAACAAGACCAGGAGGAATCAGAGAAGATCAGTGAATAAAGACTAAATTATCGGCTTGATTGTCACCCAAAGATACTGAATTTCTTTAAAAGACAGAATAAAGGCCCTTTCACACTGGACGCGATTTTGACGCACGAATAATTCGCTCGATGGTTTTATTTTTTGATCAGCTGTTGTGTAATGAGTGCTTACACACCGAACGCGAATGTGCTGTGGCGAAAAAACGATGTTTTTTTTCTCGCTTCGATGTAGATTTTTTTTTTACTTTTGCGGCGACAGAAAAGGCTTCAGCCAATCACACACAGTGGATTGTTTATTTGATTGCATGTAAACGTAGCCCTCACCTCAGCAGACTGCCAGACGCTGCTCCGGACCGATTGGTTCCCTGAAGTTAGTGGTTTGTCTCGTCAGATGCGGTGCCACTGTCTGAACGAGCTCCTCAAATTGTCCCTATTTCGCACGCGAACTATTCGCTTTTTCGTGTACGCGTCCGGTGTGAAAGGGCCTTAAAGCACATGAGTTGTGATGACTAGTTAGTGATTTTGTTTTTTTTTAAGACTAGAACAACGGCATGCCATTGTATGGAAATGGCAGTTAAGATTCTTGCAAAGATCTTTCGTTTTCCACAGTGAAAATACAGCTATACAGGTTAAGAACAACATGAGCCTGTGGACAAGATGACAATTATCTTTTTAGTGTGTACCATCTCTTTAATAAACATATGTCTACCTTTCTTAACGATGCTTTGGTTTCTTATGTTCTACAAAAAGGAAATGGAAGTGGCACTGTTTTATTTGAAGGCCAAGCAGACCACCTCATTCCAACCACCTCCCAAGTCCTTTTACAGAGTGACTTGTTCTTGATGGCAGGCAGGATGATTGGTCATTCTTTCCTTTACGGTGGGCCTCCATTAGCGGGTGTAAGCCCAGCCATAATACATGTATTGTCAGGTGGTTCCCCACAGACAGCAACCATCGTTCTTGAAGATGTGGCTGACATTGACTTCAGGGAGACAATACAAATGGTAGGTTTGTATGTGCCATATTGTTACAGGTAAATGTGTTTCTATATTTACTTGTGTTCTCTTACTATTTATAAAGCTTGCCATAGATGATGATTCAAAGAATGAGAAAGGAGATGAGCTTACTGAGGATCAAAAGGCAGCCATTAACCAGCTGGCATTGTCTTGGGACCTTCCAGTGTTGACAGCAACCAACCGCACTTGGCTGTTACACAATCTTCTACAGCATGCAGTAAGCTTTAAATGGACATTTTCATTTAGAAGCAATTAAAAGTTATGCAAATTTGACTAAAAAGTATAAATGGGCAAAAAGCTGTAAAAACAGAAATCAGAATAACCCACACGAATACAATACTATAACCCAATCAGTATTTCCTACTAGTATTAATAACTGTCAAATTGGATTAATCAAATCTTCATATCTGCCACATTCAGGTGCTTACACGAACCTTGCGACAAATAAAACAGCTCAGACAAGGACTGAAGGACTCAATGGTATGGCAGTTACTGGAGGCCCGTCCAGATGTGGCATCTGTAGTTTTTCCAAGACAGTCAATGGCTGACTGCAGTCCTCAGGTGCTTTATTCAATTATACTACCACTTTAAAGGAACACTCCGACTTTTTGGGACTTTAGCCTATTCACCTTATCCCCCAGAGTTAGATAAGTCCATACATACCTTTTTCATCTCTGTGCGTGCTATAAGTCAGTTTGACACACCCACCGCTAGCCTAGCTTAGCACAAAGACTGGATGTGAATGGTTGCAGCTAGCATACTAATCCAAATAAGTGACAAAATAACGCAAACATTTTCCTATTTACATGTTGTGATTTGTATAGTCACAGAGTGTACAAAAAACAAAGTCACATGAGACACAGACATATTTTAACCGTATAAATACTGGGAACTATATTCTCTGAAGGCGAAGCACTGCTACTTGGGCGGAGTGATAACCGCAGCACCTGAGACGCGCCGTGGTGAGGAGCAGAGAGTTCGTTCAGAGTTTGGGTAACAGAGTCAGCAATTTATAAATAGTAAAAGCGTAGTTTACAATCATGGATTTTCGCTGTATTGTAAAGAGCTGTGACAATAAACAGGGGAGACCAGGTAATACCATGATGTTTCATAGAATTCCAACTAAAAACGCTGACCGGATGAAGAAATGGCTACTTGCTCTGGATATTGATCAAAACACACCTAATGAAATTATCAAGGGACATTATGTTTGCTCGGTACATTTCACTGAGGACGACTATTTTCAAAAAATGGAATTTGCCACAAGGACCATGAAACGTGTGCTGAAGGATACGGCCATCCCATCGATATCACATACAGGACAAAGTGGAGCGGCTGCGGTAAGTGTTCCGTTATATTTTTAAATGTTTAGCATAACGTTACTGTAACAGTGCCATTAGCTAACTTAGATCTAATGTAACGTTAGTGACACTATTATATGAATAGGGTGGTAACTAACTACTATTGCAGTTGTTTACGGGCTCCATGTAGGCCTATCCCCTGTAATGTTAGTATTGTTGCCTCGAACGCGCTCTGTCGTCCCAGTAACACTTGAGCGGAGCTAGAGTCACTCACGTATAGTCACGTTGGTTTTGTTGACAGAAGAAACAACGGCGCGTCTCAGGTGCTGCGGTTATCACTCCGCCCAAGTAGCAGTGCTTCGCCTTCAGAGAATATAGTTCCCAGTATTTATACGGTTAAAATATGTCTGTGTCTCATGTGACTTTGTTTTTTGTACACTCTGTGACTATACAAATCACAACATGTAAATAGGAAAATGTTTGTTTTATTTTGTCACTTATTTGGATTAGTATGCTAGCTGCAACCATTCACATCCAGTCTTTGTGCTAAGCTAGGCTAGCGGTGGGTGCGTCAAACAGACTTATAGCACGCACAGAGATGAAAAAGGTATGTATGGACTTATCTAACTCTGGGGGATAAGGTGAATAGGCCAAAGTCCCAAAAAGTCGGAGTGTTCCTTTAATCTTCAGTACATTCATTTTGAAATTAGTTTAATATATGTACAGTGCACCATCGTTAAATACTAGTATTATAATTAGGTTGTCTTAAACAACATCATCTGGCCCGTGGATGAGAAAGAAGAGGAGGAGGAATTTGATGAACCCCCGTTTTCCACCAAATGCAGAATTGCTGGGTACCTTCGGCAGTTTGTGGAGACTGGTATGTAATTTTTGAGAGCTGGCTGTTTGATACAAATCCATACACAGACAGTAATGTGTACCGTTTTCTCTATTAATCCATGTGTAACAAATAGTTACACTAATTTGCATATGTATTGTAAAATTTGGTCACACTTTAGACTAGGGTCCAATTCTCACTATTAATTACGAATTTTGCCTCAAACTCCTAATTACTGCTTATAAATAGTTAGTTAGGTAGTTGTTAGGATTAGGAAAGTAGAATATGTTCAGGCAGAATAAGGCATTGAAATGTGCTTTATAAGTACTAATAAGCAGCTAATATCCTAGTAAAATTCATGCTATTAACCAACTAGTTAATAGTGAGAATTGGACCCTAAACTAAAGTGTTACCCAAAATTTGTTTCAAAATAGTTTTGGTAACTATCTGTCCCCTGGTCTCCATATGTCTGCCCCATTTTAGCGGATCAGATTCAACTGAAGCAGCTGGTCAAATTCTGGGTTGGCTGGGAGCTACCTACGAAGGACATGCAAGTGAAGGTTGTGCAAGCAGAACATCCTACATCCTCTACCTGCTTTTGCATTCTCCGCTTGCCTGCTCATTACACCACTTACAAGCAGTTCACAAACCACCTGCAAAGTTGTATTGCCACCAGTGATATTGGTTTTGGTCTTATATAAAATGAGAAAACAGACTTTTAAAGAAAGAGACCATTTCAGACCTTAAAACAGATGATTGGGGCATGTTATTGTTTTACTTTCGGTTACTTCCATCACAATACAGGTCTTTATCTATTATTAAATTACCGAACTATTCATGCAAGTGTTCAAGTGATACTGTTAACTGTTATTTTGTCTGCACTAGTTTAACAACGGAAACTTTGAAACAGACTGAACTTTTTTTTCTGGCATTCAAAATGTCAAAACCTTTGATACCAATACTGTTGTAATAAAATTAAAGGCTAAAAAGTAAAATAGAAAGTTAATTAAAAATATGCTGAATAAAACGTTGTAGACCTTATATGCCTTATGCTTCGGACTCTGGGTCCGGATGAATTAGCTCAAATGATCCATAGGGAATTTTAATAACTAATCATGAATATGATTAATATTTTGCATAGTACAGTTACATTAAATTGTCGAAAGTGAAAGTGGATTATATGTGTCACGGTAGGGAGACGAGAGGCGTAGATTCAAACGCAGAGTGAATTTATTTGGATGACAGACAAGAGGGTATAAATTCCAAGGCACGGAAACAAACGGGAGGGTATACACGAAAACACGTAACATGTACAACGAACCAGCACAGGACAGCAAACACAGGAAGACTAAATAGGGAGGCAAACAAGGAGGGTAACGAGCAGGACAGGTGGGACAACTAAACCAATAATCAGATAACAAGGGGGAGGGACCAGACAATGACAAGAGCACATGGCCCCAAAATAACAAAACACCCATGTGCATCACAAGACAGGACAGACATGTGACATTACCCCCTCCCTACGGAGCGGCTACCAGACGCTCCATGAGACCAGGGCGGGACGGGAGGGACAGACCAGGGCGGGACGGAAGGGACAGACGAAGCGGACAGTTCATCAGGCGGCCAGGGCGAAGCGGACAGTTCATCAGGCGGCCAGGGCGGTGAAGACCCCTCGGGCGGCCAGGGCGGTGAAGACCCCTCGGGCGGCCAGGGCGGTGAAGACCCCTCGGGCGGCCAGGGCGGTGAAGACCCCTCGGGCGGCCAGGGCGGTGAAGACCCCTCGGGTGGCCAGGGCGGTGAAGACCCCTCGGGCGGCCAGGGCGGTGAAGACCCCTCGGGCGGCCAGGGCGGTGAAGACCCCTCGGGCGGCCAGGGCGGTGAAGACCCCTCGGGCGGCCAGGGCGGTGAAGACCCCTCGGGCGGCCAGGGCGGAGACGACAGTCAATCTGGCGGCCAGGGCGGAGACGACAGTCCATCTGGCGGCCAGGGCGGAGACGAACAGGGTGAAGACGACCACTCGGGCAGCCATGGCGATGAAGACCAAGGCGGAACAGGAACAGACCCTTGCTCAGGAACAGTCACAGACACCACCGGCTCAGGAACTGCAACAGCAACAGACACTACCGGCTCAGGAACTGGAACAGCAACAGACACCACCGGCTCAGGAACTGGAACTGCAACAGACACCACCGGCTCAGGAACTGCGACAGACACCACCGGCTCAGGAACTGCGACAGACACCACCGGCTCAGGAACTGCGACAGGCACCACCGGCTCAGGAACTGCGACAGGCACCACCGGCTCAGGAACTGCGACAGACACCACCGGCTCAGGAACTGCGACAGACACCACCGGCTCAGGAACTGCGACAGACACCACCGGCTCAGGAACTGCGACAGACACCACCGGCTCAGGAACTGGGACAGACACCACCGGCTCAGGAACTGGGACAGACACCACCGGCTCAGGAACTGGGACAGACACCACCGGCTCAGGAACTGGGACAGACACCACCGGCTCAGGAACTGGGACAGACACCACCGGCTCAGGAACTGGGACAGACACCACCGGCTCAGGAACAACAACAGCAACCGGCTCAGGAACAGCAAAAGACACCGGCTCAGGAACAGCAACAGACACCGGCTCCACCGGCTCAGGAACCAGGGCGAGCAGCTCGGGCGGGGCCGGCAGGGCGAGCAGCTCGGGCGGGGCCGGCAGGGCGAGCAGCTCGGGCGGGGCCGGCAGGGCGAGCAGCTCGGGCGGGGCCGGCAGGGCGAGCAGCTCGGGCGGGGCCGGCAGGGCGAGCAGCTCGGGCGGGGCCGGCAGGGCGAGCAGCTCGGGCGGGGCCGGCAGGGCGAGCAGCTCGGGCGGGGCCGGCAGGGCGAGAAGCCCGGGCGACGCGGCAGGGATGGCAGTTACCTCCGGGCTGGTCTCTGGGTTAGAAACCACCAGACGACCCGATGAAGAGGCTCTTCTCCTTCTCCTCCTCCGTCTCCGGACCACCGAAATCGGAACCACCAGACCCGACTCAGGAACAGCAGACACTGGCTCCGACTCAGGAACAGCAGACACTGGCTCCGACTCAGGAACAGCAGACACTGGCTCCGACTCAGGAACAGCAGACACTGGCTCCGACTCAGGAACAGCAGACACTGGCTCCGACTCAGGAACAGCAGACACTGGCTCCGACTCAGGAACAGCAGACACTGGCTCCGACTCAGGAACAGCAGACACTGGCTCCGACTCAGGAACAGCAGACACTGGCTCCGACTCAGGAACAGCAGACACTGGCTCCGACTCAGGAACAGCAGACACTGGCTCCGACTCAGGAACAGCAGACACTGGCTCCGACTCAGGAACAGCAGACACTGGCATGTCTAGGATCCGAGCCAGACGCTCCAAATAGTCCATCATTGCCTGGGCGGCCCCACAAATGGTCATCTCTAGATCTGTCTCACACTGGTCAGACGGGACGCGAACGGTCTCTGACTGGGCAGACGGGACGCGAACGGTCTCTGACTGGGCAGACGGGACGTGAACGGTCTCTGACTGGGCAGACGGAACGTGCATGGCCTCTGACTGGGCAGACGGGACGTGAACGGTCTCTGACTGGGCAGACGGGACGTGAACGGTCTCTGACTGGGCAGACGGGACGTGAACGGTCTCTGGCTGGGCAGACGGGACGTGCACGATCTCTGACTGGGCCGGCGCAGAACTCCTCCTCCTCCTCCGTCCTCCCCGACGGACGCCTGAAGACTCGAGGCTGGCCAAAACCACCGATGACGTCCCAACGCTGGACGGATCCAGTGACGATGAATTACTCTCCAAACTCCTTTGGGCGCACATAGCAAAATATTTGAATAGGGAGATCCCATTCTCCCTCTCCGCCGGACAAAGTTCGCTCCGCTGAATCCACATGTGGCTGGTTCGTTCTGTCACGGTAGGGAGACGAGAGGCGTAGATTCAAACGCAGAGTGAATTTATTTGGATGACAGACAAGAGGGTATAAATTCCAAGGCACGGAAACAATCGGGAGGGTATACACGAAAACACGTAACATGTACAACGAACCAGCACAGGACAGCAAACACAGGAAGACTAAATAGGGAGGCAAACAAGGAGGGTAACGAGCAGGACAGGTGGGACAACTAAACCAATAATCAGATAACAAGGGGGAGGGACCAGACAATGACAAGAGCACATGGCCCCAAAATAACAAAACACCCATGTGCATCACAAGACAGGACAGACATGTGACAATATGAATATATGAATAATCAATCACAACGAATTATAATTCCTCATTCATATATCAATAATCTTACTTAACTTCGATTATGAGATAATCTTTAAGGGAAATTAATGTAATTATCAAATCGTTGTTCGTCCAGCGACCAACCGTCAGATTAAGTGATTAATTTCTCAACAAAGTTATCCTTTCTTATAAACTCCAAGAAACATTAACCTTCTGGCCGTGAACATAAATATTTCTGGTGTTCATAAAATTAAAACTACTTAATGTAGTAAACAGGGAGCGCGGTAGCTCTGATCTGACCTCATTGACTTTTGTGCTTTTACGAGCTTTTTTCACAGACACAGTCTTGAATATATTGTTTTAATAAATGCAATCTACAGAATATAGGCTATTACACAAGATACACGTTTTATATGTCTATGTACATTTACTTACAGTTAACAAACAAGACAGAACGGGTAACAGATGATGAGAGAGAAAGTGAGAGAGAGAGAGAGATTGAGATCGAGGGCCGGAGCGCGCTCGATTTGAATGCGGAACAGAGAGAGAGGGAGAGAGGATGAGAGAGAGAGAGAGAGATCACGTAATAATCTCACGTAGCAAAAATCACAGAAACCTGGAGAGACATCAATGCATCGAACCTTAAAACATTAAAACTCGTTAGAGTTTGATACTTGCAAAAGGATCGTTGTGTGAGTGTGGAGCGCAGAGCGCGTGTTCTCGTGCTGAGGCGCGTTCTCTCGTGAATTCTTCGAAGCAGGGCGCGTGCTCGTTGCCAGAGCACGTTTTCGCGGGAGCTTTGAAGGCTGGTTGCAAGTGAAGTTGCTAAAGGAATTCAGGCTTCGTTCGTTCGACTCGTAGGTGGAAACGAACAAAGGAGAATTTGAAAATGAAACAAAAGAAACTTAGATAAAGCAAATAAAAGAAGACGGACTCCAGAGGAGTCGGTATCGCAGACTGTTCACATGACTGGCAGACGAGGAGAGCAGGGAGCAAGAGAGCGAACGGAGGAGGAGCTTTGGCTCTCTTTTTAAAGACTGTATGGGTTACGCCTTTGTTCGGCGTGATCAGCCAATAGCCTTCAGCATTTCGAAAGCGGGAACTTTCTTTGTCTTGTCAAGAGGAGCGCAGATGTGTAGATTTATGACAGAGCTTTGGGTTTAGTCATTTCTACGACTGAAAAGGATTCATATCGAAATAATCATACCATTGCAGTCTATTATCGAGATTCAACTCCGTTAGGTTTAGAGATTTAAAATGATATGAAACACATTCCGGTTACGTTTAGGAATAACAAAGTTACATAAAATATACAGATTAGAAGCATTTAGATTTTGATTAGTACACATTAAAACTTACATTAAATCCCAAAACCTGTCATGACATATAAATAGCAACACAGAACAATATCAAGTCCATTTGTTAATGTCTTAAATATGATTCTGTTGAATAAAGTCTCTTGGTGTGTGTGTGTATGCTTATCTCTCTGGAGACATGGGTGTCCTGTTACATGTGTTCCTTGGTGTGAGGAATTTCGGGTGTCCTGTTACATGTTGGTGTGAGCCATGTTGGTGTGTGTGTGAGAATCACGGATTCACCAATCTGACCAGATGTCAATGTTGCTACAACGTTCTGAAAAGTTCAGAAAGATTAAAACATCAATAAATTTTTTGTTCTTTGTCTCTCTCCCCACCCCCACACACACTTATAAATTGCTGATCCTTACAGTGTTTTAGATATAACCAATGCTATGCATGTATTGCAGTGCTGCTACGTAAACATTTGCCCCAAAATTGGCTGATGGCTGCATTGGGTCCACAGTAGCCTTTAGTCCATCTAGTTCCTGTGGGCTCAGTGGACATTCAGTTTCAGGGACGTGGATGCCAGAATTTGTGTGACTGGGGATAAGACCACTGCTTTCCCAATCTATTTGTGGAATCTGTAAAATCTGTAAGAAATTATAAATTAGTTAAAAATGATACATTTGTTTATGAATTAATAGAAAAAAACTAAAATAGCAAGACATGGCTGCCTACCTCATCACACTCTTCAGAATGGTACTGCTGCCCCAGGTGCCACAGCTGATTTGGAGTGAGATTGCCCTCAGTTGAAAGTAGGGGTGGGACGATACAGGTACCTCACGATTCAATTCTGTGGCGATATGTGGTCCACGATATGATAATATCACGATTCGCGATATCTACGATATTCAATATATTGGAAGAAATTTCATCAACGATATATCACGATATATGTGACTGAAAAGAAAAAGGATAAGGAAATTTTATGCATTTATTAATGCCAACATTTCCAACATTGTACAAAGAAATATGCATTTGCATAATAACTCACTGCCTTGACGATATCCATATGGGGCTATACCTCAGTGGTAGCAACCATACAGCGTGCGCATACACTGTCACACACACACACACTCTCTCTCTCTCTCTCTCTCTCTCTTGTTTTTTTAAGTTGAACGGAATGTCTACTGTTCTCTGCTTTTCAACAAATCATTTGCACACACATTCTGTAATTTTTCTATCTGAAGCTATTGCCTGCAACATTGAAAGCTCCGGTCTCTGTGTTTAGCGCGAATGCTCACGTGATTGCCGCCGGCTCGGGATACAATTTGTGCAGGACAGTCGTGCCGTGTACCAGCTGCTTTGACGCGATTATCAGTTTAACTGACTCGTAATGTGTGCAATATCTCACGACCTACCGAGTGTCCGAAATCGCACCGTGTACTATGTTCTTCACCGGCCGCTGTTTGCGCCACTTTACCCCTATTTACTCGAACAGCGCCCCCCGCAAACAGAATGGTAGATATTGGGTAGTGACAGTGACATTGACAACGGGTAAATTAATCATTTTGTGTTGTAATAAAATATCGATATTGGGCGTTAGTGTATCAATTATTTATTGCGACAGAGAGCACAACAATATATTGCAATATCGATTTTTTTTCCCACCCCTAGTTGAAAGAGGATGGTTGTCCCATCCATCTCGGAATATGTCGAGGTGGGCTTGGAGCCGTGAGATGATGGCATAGTGACAGCAAAAGATGTGCAGACTGCTAGACAGATCAAGATGTCCATCCTCTTCCAGCTGGTGCAGGACATGGTAGAAATGGGAGGTAACAGCAGTGAACACATCGCGCCACAATCGCTCTATTCTGTTTTGAGCAAAGGAGTAGAAACAAAAAATATTTGCCCTTTAACAGAATTCCCACAGCAAACAAGGAATTTGTCTTGACATTTACGAGAGGCAGTCTGCAACTTGAAGGGGTAACATTTTAAAATAATTTGACAATACATATGAAACATAATACTTGATTCATAACATTTACAATGTTGCTTGGTGGCAAAGCAACTTTAAAAAATAGATTAACATTTGATTTAAAAACCTTGGACAACCATTTTTTCCATGAAAAAATTAAAGTCAAAGAGTCACAAGTATGCGAGTCACATTTATGTGATTGCAGAGTATTAACAAAACACATGGTAATTACCAGTGGTGTAAAGTAATGTAATTACTGTACTTGAATATATTTTTGACTACTTTGTACTTTTGAGTATCAAAGATATTAGAGAAAGCAACGTTTACTATCTACTTGGCTGAAATATTTTTGACTAAATATGTTGAATAAGTAGACTATATGGACCTAACAGTAAATGAGAGTGGGACAAGAGTTGGTTGTTACTTAAGCAGTCCTCTGTGATGTCTTATTATATATATGAGGCAACACTTTTTATATCTTTTAAATAAAGACAGCCTGCTTTACTTATTGTGATTTGATTTAAATACTAATATGTATTAATAATGCCTTGTTTTTAAATATATATATATATATATATATATATATATATATATATATATATATATATATGTGTGAGTGTATTTATTTATTTTATTTAATGCTTTATTTCGGACATAAACATAAAACAAGTAACAAAAGAAAGTAAACTGAAAAATCAAAAAAACAAACAAACCAAACAATTTATGTTAAAGGGGTCATGACATGGGTTTTTTTTATTTTATTATTATGTTCCCTTAGGTGCAATTATAGTATTACTATAGTTTTTTTTACAATTTTTTTTTAAAATGTAGTGATTTATGACCTTTTCCCACCCTGTTTCTCATCCTCGGATTCAAACAGTCTGTTTTGGGGGTGTTTCCCCTTTAAGAGTTCAGTGTTAACGCCCACTGTTATGATTGGCTAACGTCAGTGCCTATGCATCAATTATTAACGCCCCCAGCCAGAAGATTTGCGGATTCGGCGTATTTAAAAAGTAGTTTAAAGTTTTAAATACATTATTTACAGTTTGCGTCGTGGTTGTTGAGCCCAGAATAGTCGGCAAGGACTTATCTTTGAGCAACAGTTTTCTGGCAAAGCCAGCATCATTTTGGGATTTGTTCTCAAAACAGTCATCCTTCAAATGTAAAGAACAAACGCTTAAACTAACACCGCCGTGACTGAGACGTCCGCAGAAAATAAAGTGCATCCATTTTTCCCTGATGACTGGATCTTTCACAGCGTATTCAAAGATGTTGTTTGTCCACAGCCAGGAACAGCACATCTGCGTGGCATCGTAATTTCCCTGTACACAGACCCACTCGGCTCGCTGTCCGTCGACTGAATGCTTGTGAGGCGCGCAGCGCGCGGGCGCGACAATGATACGAAATGAGCGTACCGTAGTTGCCTTGCGCTTAAAGCGTAGTTGTCTTGGGCTGGAGGCGGTCTATATGCAAACGCTGGTACGTCACTTCGTACCGTGACGTCACTTCTTACCATGGATCCAGAACGAGCTGTATTTAGAGCTTGATTAAATAAATGATTCGTTTATAATGGGGAGGAAGTCTTAAGCTATGAAACTTGCAGGACGTTTTAATGGTACAAAGACCTCTTATATACCAAAAGATCAAGGCAAATTTGGTTTCTCATGTCATGACCCCTTTAATAATATGAAACCAACATGTCCGAAAAGGAGTAGGATGAAGCATAAGCTTATTAAAACCTACCCCTTCTCCACTATTCAATAAACAATCAGTTTTCCCTAATAAACATAATTACATAATGCCCATCTACAAAAAATAGAAAATAAATAAATTAAGAAAAAACACATACATAAATTATTTACAAAAACACCCGATTGCTAACTCCCTTCCTCCTATCTGTACCTTGTGAAAACCATGTGTTTGTACTGCTTCTTAAACTGGGTCATGCTTGGACATCGCTTAAGCTCCACACCCAAACTGTTCCACAACCTCACTCCACAAACAGAAACACAAAAACCTTTTATAGTTGTACGTGCCCGCTGATGTTTTAAATTAAACTCCCCTCTCAAGTTATAACCCCCCTCTCTGTTAAAAAACAATTTTTGAATATTTCCAGGAAGTTTATTGTGTATTGCTTTGTACATGATTTGTGCTGTTTGAAAATGAACCAGGTCAATTAATTTTAATGTTTTTGATTTTAAGAAAAGTAAATTTGTGTGTTCTCTGTAACCAGTATTATGTATTATTCTTATGGCTCTTTTCTGCAATATAAATAGTGATTGTATTGAACATTTATAAGTATTGCCCCATACCTCTGCACAATACTGTAAATATGGCAAAATTAATGAACAGTAGAGAATGTGGAGTGATTTGTGGTCCAGAATGTGTCTTGCTTTACTAAGAACAAAAATACTCCTTGACAATTTGCTGTGAACATATTTTATATGTGACTTCCAGTTTATTTTATCATCAATTATTACCCCAAGAAACTTATTTTCATTTACTCTTTCAATGCCCACCCCATCTATTTGTATCTGTACCTGTGTATTCTAATTACAATTACTGAATAATATGAATTTAGTTTTACTTAAGTTTACTGATAATTTGTTTCTATCAAACCACATTTTTATTTTGCACATTTCAGTACTAATCCTCCCCAGTAGTTCATGCAAATCTCCCCCAGAACCGAAAATACTAGTGTCATCTGCAAATAATACTAGTTTTAATGTTTTTGAAATGTTGCATATATCATTGATATATAATAAGAACAATTTTGGACCTAATACTGACCCCTGGGGGACACCACAAACAATGTCCAAGCATGATGATGAATATTCACCCAACTTCACAAATTGTTTTCTGTTGCTTAAATAACTTCTCACCCAGTGCAATACTAATCCCCTGATCCCATACCGTTCCAGTTTATTGATTAATATTTTGTGATTGATTGTGTCAAAAGCTTTTTTAAGATCAATGAATATTCCAATTGAATGCAGTCTTTTGTCTATTGCTTCTGTGATCACCTGAACTGATTCAGTTAGTGCCAGTGATGTTGTATTGTTTGCTCTAAATCCATATTGACCGTCAGAAAGTAATTTGTATTTGTTTAGGAAATTTTCTAATCGGTTATTGAATAGTTTTTCTAATATTTTTGAAAATTGTGAAAGTAAAGAAACAGGCCTGTAATTTGTGAAGTGGTGTCTATCCCCAGTTTTATACAATGGCACAACTTTTGCTATTTTAATTTTATTAGGAAATGTACCACTTTGGAATGATAAGTTACAGATGTATGTAAGTGGTTTTGAAATCCCATCAATTACTTTTTTTACAACTATCATATCAATTTCATTTAAATCGGTAGATGTTTTACCTTTACAGTTATTTACAATATGTATTATTTCTTTTTCTTCAACTGCTGTAAGAAACATTGAACACGGATTTCTCACTATGAGATTATCCTCCCAATCCCCGGATGACAGTGAATCAGGAATTTTTTCTGCTAGGTTTGGTCCAACATTTACAAAAAAATTGTTAAAGCTATTTACCACATCATCCATATTATCTTTTTTCATATCGTTATCAATAAAATATTGAGGGTAGCTCTTTTGTTTCAAACCATTTTTAATAATGCTGTTCAATATGTTCCATGTTCCTTTAATATTGTTTTTGTTATTATCTAATATTTTACTATAGTAATCTTTCCTACATACCCTTATAATATTGGTTAACTTATTCTTATATTTTTTGTATTTATTTTCTGCCTCTTTAGTCCTTTGTTTTATGAATTCTCTATATAGTGTATTTTTCTTTTTACAGGCATTTTGTAATCCCTTCGTGAGCCATGGTTGATCTTTGTATTTTTGTTTTCTGTAGTACTGTTTTATTGGACAATTTTGATCATATAATGATGTGAATATTCTTAAAAAAGTTTCATATGCACTGTCAATATTGCTTTCATTATATACCTTTTCCCAATTCAGTGCCAGTAGATTGTTCTTAAATGTAGTTAAAGTTTCCGCTGTCCTTACTCGTCTGTATTTTAGTTTGTTTTCTGGCTGTTTCCTCTGGTTATTGCTATTATAAACAGTAAAAACTGGTAGGTGGCCACTGATGTCGTTAATTAATAGTCCACTCACTGTATTATTGTCAATAACATTAGTGAATATATTATCGATTAAAGTAGCACAATGGGATGTGATTCTACTCGGTCTGGTAATTTTGGGGTATAAACTCATACTGTACATTGTATTAATAAATTCATCAATCACTTTGTGCTTATTTGGATTAAGCAGATCAATATTTAAATCGCCACAGATAAATACAACTTTTTGATTAGTTTTTGAAAACATTTCCTCTATCCAATTATTGAATGCTTCGATACTAGAGCCTGGTGCTCTGTATATACAGCTGATTATTACATTTTTACTTTTTTCTTCATATATTTCAATTGTTATACATTCTAATAAATAATCAATCACAGTTGTCATTTTTTCTACTACTTTATAGTTTAACATTTTATCTACATACACAGCCACTCCTCCTCCACTCTTGTTCTTTCTATTTACACAGTTAAATTCATATCCATCAAGTTCAAAATCCATTCCTTTATCTTTATTGATCCATGTTTCTGATATAGCAATAATTTTAAATGGTTTTATGAACTGACTTAGATATTCCCTTATGTTATTGAAATTTGCATACATACTCCTGCAATTAAAATGGATTATTGATAATTTACTATCCCTTTTAATGGTCAGATTGTACTGTTCATCTGTGTAGTAGCAGCAATTGTTGTTAATGTTAGAAAAAAAAAGATTGTCTGGGTCTATGTCATGCTCCATGTCCAGTAAATTATGATCAGTGTATTGAAATGTTCTCAATTCAAGTTTTTCATGATCAGCAATCCTCTGTGTTATATTTCCAATGCCTCCTGGTGTAGATGAATGACTTCTGTCAGACCGTGTCATTGTGGTGTGTTGTGTATGAGCCATCATACCTTACTGTCCGGATTGTAATGATCATTCGTATTTTTCCAGTTCTTCGATGTTCCTGATGACAAGGGCTTTGGCTTGTTCAGGTGTCCCATTCAGTTTAATAAATACTTTACAATTTGATGTCCATGTATGTTGAATTTTTCCCTGTTTTTTCATAAGACGTGCTTTTCTGGCGATATCGCCGTTTCGTTTTGTTAGATGCTCATTGATGAATACGTTTGATCCCTTCAGTTTCCTTCCTTGTTTTAACAGAGCTATTTTGTGTGTTCGGCTGATAAATCTCATAATGACAGCTCGTTTGTCGTTGCCATCTCTCCGGGGCAGAGGGTGGCAGGCCTCTATGTTGTTGCAGTCCATTTCAATCCCTTTGGATTGTAGGAAGGCAGCCACCTGTTGCTCTACGGAATTTACCTCCTGTTCACCGGGCTCACCCCCGTTGTCATCGTTCACCGCCCGAGCGTATGACCAGGGTTTGATCCGGAGCCCAGTCACAATCACATCATTTATCCGGGTGTACTGCTCCAGCTCCGCCACTCGACTCTCCAGGTGCACCAGACGCCGCTCCTTCTCCGCGTTCTGGATCCTGAGTGCCTTTACCTCCTCCACCAGGTCCATGATGGCTTTCTGCTGTAGTTTCACAACAGAAATCTCCTCAGACAAGAAGTCCAAAGATTTCTTAATGTCGTCACCCTCCTCGGCTGTCAATTTCTTCTTCGGACCCATGTTGCTAGGTTACTCAAGGTAGCGTCGTTACCCCAGCCGCTCGCTAGCTAGTTTGTCAACTAGCCGCCTTGCTCCGTTCTTTCAGTCCGTGTATCAAAAATCAGCGTCGTTAAATCAGGCCGAGTTCAAACCAAGGGTGTCGACATGTCCGTAATCCAAGTCAGTATCCAATAAACACAGAATAAACACAGAATAATCCAAAACCGAGCAGCACCAAAACACCACTCTCCATTCTCCCGTTACCCGGAAGTTCAAAACTTCACACACACCCTCTTCTGTTCACATCATCTTCTGTTCATGTGTTGTACTATAGGGTACACCTGTGTGTGTGTGTGTGTGTGTTGAGTGTGTGTTGGTGGCTTGAAATGTTCGCTGTACATAAGTTATCTCTATTTTTACTTAAGTATAGTTATGAGCATAAAAATATCCTGTGGTGGGGATATTTTTTGAATTATGTTAGGATCACAGAATAATCATCTTGTATTCAAATTTACCTCTGATTGTGAACACTTTTACCCGCAATAAAGCTACTTCTTCCTGTTCCCCGGACCGAGAACATAAGGCTGGCCACATCCACATTCTCTCCTCCATGATCGCCCCGGACCCTGCCAAAATATAGTGGTTACAATTAAGTTGGTTAATAGCAGTGTAGCATACATGATCTCTCATATTTATTTAAATTATATTTGCATCAGTGCAACACTTCAAGACTCTATTCTGTGCATTCCATAAAAAAGTCAGACAGCAATTGCCAGTGGCCAATTTTTACCTCAGTGGAAATCCAAACTTCTGAACTGCCTCACGGAAGAAAGACAGTGTTGTAGAAGCCAGATTGTTATTCGACACACCAAGATACATTATCTACTAGTGCTGGGTATCGATTCAAATTTCAAGAATCGATTCGATTCCGATTCTCAAGATCTTGAATCGATTATCATTATTCGATTCGATTCGATTCGATCCGATCTGATCCGATCTTATATTTTTAAAATCAAAAGTTTTAACTGTTCATGAACAATCAAGTGTTTGTATTAAATAACATTCACAAACATACATTAATGTTGTAAAAATTTATTGTTCACTCAATGTATTGATGTTAGATAAGGCATTAATGTTAATGAATGGTGTCTTAATGTGTTACCAACTAAACAGGAGATAAAACGTGTTTTATTTGACTTAATTGACTGTCCTTTTATTTAATCCAAAACTGCGTTCATATTTAAAAGGCCTTTTAAACTAGATACAACGAACCGCACACGATACCACTTTAGGGGCCGTTCACATATCGCGTTTTATGCGCGTGCAAATTCAGTGAGAAGCACTTCAATGCATCTCAACAGGTCATGTGACAAAAACAAGCCTGTTACGGCCTTTCCGTAACAACATGGAAAGCTCGGCCGAACAGCTGATCATAGCTGTACAGGGCGGCTTTTTATTTCTCATCTCAATGAATATATCTAGTAGTATGCGAGGGCTAGAAATCAATTAATTATTTGATGATACTTCCTCGTCATCATGGAGAGCGCAGTTTGCACGAGTTTGCACCGCTTTCTCCTCTCAACAAGCGCGTGCTTTCACTTTGCGTCTGTCGTTGCTATGCAACCATGAACAGAGGCGCGCCTGGAAAACGAATTTGGACGCACAAAAAACGCGGTATGTGAACGATTCATTCCTCCTTTCTTGTCAACAAGTGGATTCAGAGAAACCGCATTAGCAGCGCCGCCGGTCGCCGTGTCTCAGTGTGTTTATGGGGAAAATGTAGGCCTGTTATTAAATCGATCCTCTGAGTTACGGATCGATCTTTAGAAATTAATATGAAAATCGATTTAGAATTTGTGAATCGATTTTTTCAACACAGCACTATTATCTACATTAATACACAATAAAATAATTTTAATATAAGAATATTTTAGTATATGTACTCCACATATTAACATGTTGATATAGACTTTAAAGAACATGAATGACTTCCGATTTAAATTAGTAAAAATCATTCATTTGTTTATTTCACTAGTCTTTATAAGAGGGTTTTCAATAACACAAATGAATGAATTTCACTAACGTTGGGCAGTGTTAATTTTTTCACAGATGTTTGTAATAAGCTTTTCAGTATTGTCTATGTATGAATTTCACTAACATCATTCAGTGTTTTAGTTTAACTGATTTCATATATAATCACTACTTTATGAATCAACATAACTATCATCCAATAATTCTTCTAGGTTAATTAAGAAGAGACTTTATTCTTACCTTCCTTGAGAAGCCATCGATGCCTCCAAATATCACGATGTTGTACCTTGAAATTTTTCATTTCTGTTATGTACATGTATACAGAGCATACAGTATATATTTAATAAATAAAATGTTTACCTAACTTACCGTATAAGCTTATGATTTGTATCGATGTGCATTAGAGATTTTGGGCTGGGGACTGAGTATGTCCTCCTAACCACACATCCTAACTGTGACATCCTAGACACCATGCTTGCAGTGTCGATGCATCGAAGAACGAACTCTGTCCCATTGCACCCGGATACCTTGTGCCCTCAGGAGACCCATCATCATTCTGTATCCTGCATTCAGATTGCTTGTGTGGATTGTTTCCACTACTGAGTCTAGTTCTACGTCTGTTAAGTTGCTATAGGTTGCCTTCACAGACAATCCCCAATCCGCCATGCGCCTATGAACTGTGAACTTGGACACCCCTAGCAACCTTGCAATGCATGTCATAGGTAAACCTAAAGCAAGAAGCTGGCATACAGAGTCCTCAGAAATCAGAATCCGAGGACGACCATTTCTTCCATTCTCTTGGGTAACCATGATGTGTGTATCCTTGTTTGTTATGTTGTCAGTCGCCATCTGGTGTATCTGATAAAGTGCATTATACACTTCATGTGGAATCTGTATTTGATTAGAGATGGCGCTAAGAATGACCAGCTCCTGAGAACATGTAAATTCTAAGAAGTCAAGGTCAAGGGGAACACGTTCCAGCCAAAGTGACAGTCGATCATAAAGCCTTTGAAGCAAATGGATCAGCAGCAATTCCTAAAACATATTAATATTATATTTATTATACACTTTATTATTAGTGGGGGGTTATTTTTAATAAAAAATATTTTATAAAAAGAAACTTACCTTCGGATCGTTATATCCCGCCATCGCGATGACTGTGAGTGACTGACTACCAAAGTGTGGCGCGAACGCGAGGCCGCAGTTGTCATGACAACATCGCGTAGAAAAGAAGTCCGATTTCATTGGCTAGGCGCTAAACCAATAAAATGACTCCCTTGCCACACCCCCCCTCCCCTCTCTCGCCCGCCCGAGTTGCAAGTGCACAAGTCAGTTTTGCACCTCATATATCGCGAAAAGAGTAGCAAAAGTCAAGGCGCGAAATTTGAACTTGTAGTGACAGATTTGAGGAGTTGCAAGTGCCAATTTGAGGTTGTACTGGGAATATGAATGTAAAAAGAAGTGCAAATATATATTACACGTTTGTGTCTGTCATTGTATTTTTGTGAATGGCATTTTACACATCTGTGACTACTTGTCTGCAGCTTCAAATTCAGAATACAGGTTTGTGACTATTCTCTGCGAGTACAAATTTCACCATTCAACTTCAGATTTTTATTTTACAGGTTTTCACATCAGAGCTGTGAGTGTAAATTTGAGCATACAAGTACAAATATTTATTGTACAAGTTCTCAAATTCACATCTACGTGCTCTCGAGTTTTGCTACTCATTTACCTTCATACTATTGTGTGACATCTGTGTCCTATGGTGTGACAGGCCAAAGTGTCACACCAAAGGACATTTGAGCTTTTGTGGCATGTTAATAACCATGCTAATGCTAGCTGAACTGTCATTAGCAATTGGCATGATACATTTGCATAAATTTACATATTTCTGCTATTAAAAATACAAATTTTAATAATAAAAAAAAATTAATGGTGTCACACCAAAGGACAAAAAAACTTAACAACTTCAGTGGTCTGAAAACATAGTTAAATATTTGAACAATTCTGAGAGAAATACTTACCATGTGCACTGCTCATGGGCTTCATAGGGGTCTTCAGTCACATGACCTTGAATGGGATCTTTCAACTAAATGTAGTTGTCCGTGATATTGCCCAACTTAATATCAGGTTATTGCATAACACCAAAGGAAATTTTTTTCTGTGACAAACTTTATGAAATTCCTACACTTTTGGAAATGTATGTATAGGAAAAGTGATGGCCACTTAGTGAAATAGACACTTGCACAATTATGCCAGGAGTGTCCATTAAGATTTTAAGCATTATTTTCTCAATTTATAGAAGTTAATATTTATGAAATAATTTTGTATACCGTCACACCATAGGACAATTTTGAGATTTGGCTCAAAGTCTTAAAAAAATAACTCTGGTATTCAAACAACAAATTCATGTAAAACAAGAAAATGTTTAAGCATTTACAGTATTCTAAATTATGAAAATGTTAAATAAATTATTTTTTATCTTCTGTGACGGTGAAAAAGCCACGTCACGTCAACTACCCATATATATATATATATATATATATATATATATATATATATATATATATATATATATATTGCTGTCAAACGATTCAAATATTTAATCGCATTAATGTCATGGTTAACTCGCATATTTTTACCTATTCTAAATGTCCCTTGATTTCTTTTTGTCCCTTTATTTTTTCTAATTTTAACATATAAAAAGTTGAATAGTATTTTAATACTTTATTAATGATCAGTTTATCATTTCTAAATTAATTCAGGTAGTTATAAAACATTTAGTAGTTGTCAGCAAACTATTTTTGTGAGCTTGTCTAAAGTGAGGACTATTTATGCCTTGTAGGTACAGCTTTTACAAATTAGATTTAAAGGCTCAGTTATCTACTAAACAGAAAAAGGAAACAAACACAACACAGAGTGATACAGAGCATAGACATGTTTATTTCAAGACTCAAAAAATTAAACTGTACATAAACTGTACTGCCTGTTTTTGTTTCATTTTCATGAACTTTCTGTTTGTTTTTATCAGTCTCCTGTTTTTCTTTGTTCCACTTTCACGCTCCTCATTTGGTTTCTGATTAAAGGTGCTCTAAGCGATGCTGGGTGACGTCACTTCTTATTGACATTCAAAGTATTGTCAAACAAAACGGAGGCTAGCTAGACCGTCCCTCCTCCTCATCCCATCTCCTCCCCCTCCCTTCGTTTCCCAGTGAGCATAAACAACGGCTCCGTCATAAACAAATTTAGTCAAAGTTGTCAATAGCCTATAAATGAACATTTCAAATTCATAACAAACAGTGGGTGAATACAATTATTCTCACAAGCTGTCGCCCTACTGTGAGTTTGCTTGATCATTTACAATAGAGATCGATCACTAGCTGCTATAAACCTATATGTTGTATTCACTTAAGTTTGCACTGACTGCATAGATCTAGCTAATTATATCCTTGTGTTGGTTAGGCGAACACGAACATCCATTTAGAAAAACAAAAAAAATGGATTTACCCACCTGTCCAGCAAAAACAGAGCTACCTGATTGTCGGATTGGAAGCCCCTCTGGTGGTGGCCAATGTAAATTCGGGACTTTGCGCGTTCCTTATCCTTTTCCCTTGCAATTTGTTCAACGGAACGTCATCTCTTTGGTCGTGTGTCGGCCATATCAAACTTTAAGAGAATATAATTCTAACTTCCCTCTTCATGCTTCTGTCTCCTCCTCCACACACCCCTTCATGTGTATGCACACTAAACCCCCAAACCCGGCTTGTCGGTGATTGGCTGGAACACTGTTTGTTATGTTTTGTGGTGCGGGTTGCCCTAGTTTGTTTTTGTTGCCGTTTGTGGAGCCTGGGCTGTCTACAGAGACTGCGTTTTTTTTTACAGTGTGTTCAGGGGACAGGCAGCTAGCGGATAGTGTGGATATGTTTGCTGTATGTGAGGAAAACAAGTTTTGGCCTAAAAAACGTGTGACACCACCTGTTCATAATTTGAGTTCAATCACTGTGTTTGTAAGTTCCTCCTTTTCATTCAGTTGTGGTCTGGTATTGTTTGTGTAGACACTCTGTTACGTCACATGCTTGCCTTTGGATTATCTGAGTTTGTTTTATTAAAGAACTTGTTTGTAGAAAGCTGTGACTCTTTTTCTTCATCTTCATGGCTTCCAGGACCGTGGATAGGTCCCAGATAGGCACAGAGGGAGGTCAAACCTCATTGCCCCTTTAAGGAAGCGTACGACGAGGTAGTTTCTTCCTAATGATTGCTCGGCCACAAGAGCGCACTAGTAGGGGTCCAGGCTCTGTGCTACACACCAGCCGGAGAATACTACCCACTTTTGAGCATAGATGCGCCTAGTTGAAGGTGCTCTCACTTCTGTGATGGTTTTTAACACCCTTTCCGGGAGACCCCCGTATACCCATTGAGGGACCATACATGAAGGGCCCACAAGTCGGGACGGGGATGCGAAATTTTCCTGTTCGCCTGCGTGAGGAGATCCCTCCTCAGCGGTATCGGCCATGGGAATGTTTCCAGCAGCTGCGCCAACTCGGAGAACCATAACTGGGTCTTATAGAGGGGGGCTATTAGTAACACTGCACACTTGCTCTCCCTGATCCGTTCGATGACCTGTGGTAACATCGTGACCGGATGCATATAGCGGGCGGCTCGGCCAGTCGTGGGCTAGCGCGTCCCAGCTTTTTGTGAAAAATGTTCGGCAACGAGTGTTGTCTTCTGAGGTGAAGAGGTCGACCTCGGCCTCGCCGAAGATGCTCCATATGAGCTGAACTGTCTGCGGTTGAAGAGATCATTCCCCTGGGGGAACATTGTCTCCGGATAGCACCATAGGACCCATTTAAATTACTGTTGAGTGAAAACGTGAAAAAAATATGTTAAGTCATTGACAAAATGAGCATTGGTTCAGAATGCCTGGCACGTGCGCCACTCTCAGCGAGCGCAGGTTGTGCTGAGCCCATAGAATGAGGCTCCTGGCCATGGTGTGCAGGTTGTTCGACTGTCATGACTAAATGATGATGGAAGCAAGATGCAAGAAACTCAAGTCTTTAATGAACGCTTGAACAGCTCCACGTGAAACACACAACAAACAGTCCAGAACACAAAGCAACTGGCAACGCAGGGACTAGATGGTCAGTGCAGATGAGGTGATGAAACGTCCGGTAGAAGAAGTGATCCAGGTGATTTCGTGAGCGGTGAAACAATGAACAGGCAGGACACACGAAACAGGAACACCAACGAGCAACACGGGATCTCAGACACGGACATCAAACAACGATCTGACAATGAGAGGAGATAAGCAGTGAGTATATATGAGGATCGCAAATGAGTTGCAGCTGTGTGATGGTGATGAGATGATGGGGATCAGCTGGCGCGCTGATAACTGAGCGCGGGTGGAAACGCCCACTCGCGCACACCCATACACATGTAAACAACAGTAACACGAGACAAGAAGGAAACAGTGAGTTTACAAACCGTGACAGTACCCCTCCTCCTAGGAACGCCTCCTGGCGTCCCCAGACTCCCTTACCTGTCGATTGTAATCATCAATAAGGGAGTGATCCAGAATGTCTCGGGCAGGTACCCAACTTCTCTCCTCCGGACCGTAACCTTCCCAGTCCACCAAGTACTGGAATCCGCGTCCCCTCCGTCTCGAGTCCAGAATACGATTTACCGAATATGATGGTTCCCCATCTACGAGACGCGGCGGTGGAGGAACCGGGGTTGGCGGATTAATACGGGAATAAAACACTGGCTTAATTTTGGAAACATGAAACACGGGATGAACTCTCCTGTACGCTGGAGGAAGGTTAAGGCGGACTGCCACCGGACTAACGATCTTGGTGACAGAGAACGGGCCAATAAATTTGGGATCAAGCTTATTCGAGACGGACCGGAGAGGAATGTTCCTTGTTGAAAGCCACACTTTGGAACCGACGACGTATACGGGAGGTCTAGACCGGTGGCGATCGGCTTTGACCTTGGTGCGCGCCCCCACGTGGAGTAGAGTCTCACGGGCTCTAGTCCATGTGCGGTGACACCTCTGGACAAAAGCGTGGGCGGAGGGAACCGCGACTTCAGATTCCAGACTAGGAAAAATTGGTGGCTGGTAACCTACACTACACTCAAACGGAGACAGGCCCGTAGATGACACTGGTAATGTATTGTGGGCGTACTCCACCATAGACAATTGTTGACTCCATGAAGTAGGATTCTTAGAGACCAGACATCGTAACGTTCTCTCTAAATCTTGGTTGGCTCTCTCAGTCTGGCCATTGCTCTGGGGATGGAACCCGGAGGACAGACTGACCGTCGCCCCCAATAATCTACAGAATTCTTGCCAAAATTTGGACACAAACTGGGGTCCCCTGTCGGAAACCACGTCTATCGGGAGGCCATGTAAGCGAAAGACGTGGTCAACGACAGCCAACGCTGTCTCCTTGGCTGAGGGTAATTTGGGCAAGGGAATGAAATGAGCCGCCTTCGAGAACCGGTCCACCACGGTCAAAACTACCGTGTTACCCTGAGAGGGTGGGAGGGCGGTAATAAAATCTAGCGAAATGTGGGACCAGGGTCTCGAAGGGACTGGCAGCGGTTGAAGGAGCCCATCAGGAGGTCGATTGGAAGTCTTACCAGTGACGCAAGCTGAGCAAGCCAATACAAAATCGTGAACATCATGAGCCATAAGTGGCCACCAGAATCGTTGTTTAACCAAAAACTTGGTGCGACTAACCCCTGGATGACAAGCCACGTTGGAACAATGCCCCCACTGAATAACGTCGGACCTTACTGACTCCGGTACAAATAAGCGGTTTGGTGGACAACCGGCCGGGGGCGTTACCCCTTGTAAGGCTCTCTTGACCTTCGATTCGACCTCCCATACGAGTGTTGAGACAAATAGACTCTCAGGTAAAATGCACTCGGGAGTAGACGGGCGTTCGGAACGGTCAAAAATACGCGATAAAGAGTCATCAACATTTTTGGAACCCGGGCGGTACGAGAGAACAAAATCAAAACGTCCGAAAAAAAGTGCCCACCGAGCCTGCCTGGAGTTCAGTCTTTTAGCAGTCTTAATGTATTCCAGATTCTTGTGGTCGGTCCAGACGATAAAAGGTACCCCTGACCCTTCTAACCAGTGACGCCATTCCTCCAACGCTAGTTTGACTGCCAACAATTCTCTATTACCAATGTCATAATTGCATTCTGCAGGGGACAAACGATGAGACAAAAACGCGCATGGGTGCATTCTGTCGTCTTTGGGAGAACGCTGGGAAATCACTGCACCTACCCCCACCTCTGACGCATCGACCTCCACCACGAACTGACGTGATGGATCAGGGGTAGTGAGGATGGGAGCCGAAACAAAGCGACTCTTCAGTTTGGTGAACGCAGCTTCCGCTGCGTCTGACCACCTGAACGTCGTTCTGGGGGAGGTCAAGGCGGTCAGAGGTGAGGCTAGTCGGCTAAAGTTGCGAATAAAACGCCTGTAGAAATTGGCGAACCCCAGAAACCGCTGTAGGGCCTTACGGGAATCTGGACTTGGCCATTCTACCACAGCCTTAATCTTCTCAGGATCCATGCGTATTCCCTCAACCGACACAATGTGACCTAGAAAAGGAACAGACTGTGCATGAAAATCGCATTTCTCCGCCTTGACAAAAAGCCCATTCTCTAGCAACCTTTGAAGCACTCGTCGGACGTGCTGCACATGTTCCTGGAGAGATGTTGAAAAAATCAATATGTCATCCAGGTAGACATATATGAACTGATCGACCATATCTCGCAGCACGTCATTGACGAGCGCCTGGAAGACTGCAGGACTATTGGACGAGCCGAACGGCATAACCAAATATTCAAAATGCCCTCTGGGGGTGTTAAAAGCCGTCTTCCATTCATCCCCCTCCCTGATACGGACCAAATGATAAGCATTGCGTAAATCCAATTTTGTGAAGATAGACGCTCCCTGCAACCTCTCGAAGGCTGAAGACATCAACGGCAAAGGATAAGTATTCTTTACCGTGATGCTATTCAGCCCTCGGTAATCAATGCAAGGTCGCAGAGACCCGTCCTTCTTCCCCACAAAAAAGAACCCCGCCCCCGCTGGAGAAGAGGAAGGACGAATGAACCCCGTTGCTAGAGAATCAGAAATGTATTTCTCCATGGCCCCCCTCTCTGGAACAGAGAGCGAGTATAACTTGCCCTTCGGCGGAGTCTTACCTGGCATTAAATCTATTGCACAGTCATAGGGACGGTGCGGAGGTAGAGACGCAGCCCGAGACTTACTGAACACTTCCTTCAGGTCCAGGTACTCTGCGGGCACGTTAGATAAATTCACTGCCTCCTCCTGAAACACAGAAACAGACACAGACGAACAGGCAGACACCAGACAAGACTCATGACATTTAGTGCTCCATTCCAATACTGTCCGCTGTTGCCAATCAATTCTGGGGTTGTGTTTGATGAGCCAGGGGTGTCCTAAAACGATGGGAGCCAGGGGGGAGTCCAGGATGTAAAATGATAATATTTCCGTGTGATTGCCAGAAGTGATGAGCGTGACTGGTCCAGTGTCGTGTGAAATGTGAGGTAGGTCTTGACCATTGAGTGCATGAACCTCAATCTGGTGGGTGAGTGGTCGGAGTGGAATCTGTAACTTGAGTGCTAGTGAGTGGTCCATGAAGTTACCTTCGGCTCCCGAGTCCACCAGTGCTTGACAGTCGTGCTCGTGAATAGACCATCGTAGTCTTACCGGGAGGAGAGTTGATGTAGATGAGGTCTTTTTGGCAGAGATCCCGCCCGACAGTAGCCTCATACTTACCCTTTTACCGGGCAGAGGGAGGCAAAATGTCCCGCGGCTCCACAATACAGGCAAAGTCCCTGGGATCTCCGCCTCTCCTTCTCCTCCCGGGAAAGCCGAGCTCGCCCCACCTGCATGGGCTCGGGATCGTAGAGGTGACCGACCGCATCCCCGCCGCTGGGCCGCTGGCTCTCTGTTAACCCCGGATGGCGACTGGGTGGAATGCGCCGCTCCATCCGGGATAGACGTGCGTCCACTCTAAGAGCCAGCTCCACGAGTCCGTTGAAGTCCTCCGGGAGGTCCAGGGCGTAGATCTCACGTTGAATGCGGTCGGCCAGCCCATGCAGGAACATGTCCCACTGCGCTTCGTCGTTCCATTGGCACTCTACCGCCAGGGTTCTAAACTCGATGGAGTATTCCGATACCGATCGTTCGCCTTGCTTTAACTCAGCCAGAACGCGGGCCGCCTCTCTACCGGTGTTGGCCCGATCGAACACCCTCCTCATCTCGACGGAGAGTGCCTGGAACGACTCGCAGCATGGATCGGCGTTCTCCCACACCGCCGTCCCCCATAGCGCTGCCCTCCCAGTCAGCAGGGTGAGGACAAATGCCACTCGAGCAGCCTCCGTGGCAAAGGTGCGGGGTTGTAGAGAAAAATGCATCGAACAATGGGTCAGAAATGCTCTACAAAAATTAGGCTCACCTCCATAACCCTCCGGAACCGGCAGACGAGGTTCTGACTGGGAGGCGCGATCTGGTGGTGTAGGAGGAGCGGCTGGTGTGGGGGGCGCAGCGGGACCTCGCAACAGTTGTACTTGCTGGGTGAGCTCGGACACCTGCGTTACCAGTGCCTGAACCGCCCTCGCCGTGTCATTGAGGTTATTTTCTTGTTGGTCCATCCGATGAATGCTGCTTCCCACAAATTCCTCCAGTGATGACGGAGCTCTTGCTGCTTCCATGCTAGGGTCAGATCGTTCTGTCATGACTAAATGATGATGGAAGCAAGATGCAAGAAACTCAAGTCTTTAATGAACGCTTGAACAGCTCCACGTGAAACACACAACAAACAGTCCAGAACACAAAGCAACTGGCAACGCAGGGACTAGATGGTCAGTGCAGATGAGGTGATGAAACGTCCGGTAGAAGAAGTGATCCAGGTGATTTCGTGAGCGGTGAAACAATAAACAGGCAGGACACACGAAACAGGAACACCAACGAGCAACACGGGATCTCAGACACGGACATCAAACAACGATCTGACAATGAGAGGAGATAAGCAGTGAGTATATATGAGGATCGCAAATGAGTTGCAGCTGTGTGATGGTGATGAGATGATGGGGATCAGCTGGCGCGCTGATAACTGAGCGCGGGTGGAAACGCCCACTCGCGCACACCCTTACACATGTAAACAACAGTAACACGAGACAAGAAGGAAACAGTGAGTTTACAAACCGTGACATCGACCTGAGACCACCCTGGCGAATTATGTAGGATACCACTGCCCTGTTGTCCGTCCGGACCAGGACGTGGTGGCCCTTTAGATATGGGAGAAAAGTTTCAGTGATAGAGCGACCGCTCTCATCTCTAGACAGTTTATATGTAGGCGCTTCTCCGGACCTGTCCATAGGCCAGAGATGGGCCTGTCCTCATATAGGGCCCCCCAACCTTGGTTGGAGGCGTCTATCGAGATCACTTTTCTCTTTGAAACCACACCCATGCTCACGCCGGACTGATACCAGTTGGCTGCTTTCGAGGGAGCCAGGGCTTTGATGCAGCTGTGGCTCACTCTGATTTTTAAGTGTCTTCAACGGCCCTGTTTAGCACGCGGAGAAGCTCTGTCAAAGCTGGTTCTCACGTTGCTCGTGCTGGCTTGTGTTGAGTGTGCGGGGCCTGAAACGGAGCCCGCCCACTCGTTGCATTCGGATTCAGCAATGGAAAAGCTGTCATCCCTCTCATCATCCTCGTCTGATCCGCCGAAGACCGGCTGCTCGAAGAGAGGGGCGTTGGTCCACCTGTGTAAACAGGACCAGTGAGGGAGTTTGTTTAGGAGAGAGCGAGGTACACGGGGACTGGGCCTACACGAGGCGCATTAGGTGCGAGGCATTTGAAACAACGTCTCGGAATTTGCTCTTTTAGAGAAAAAGTGTGACGCAACGGCAAACACACTATGCTTTAAATGGATATGTAAGCAGGTCCAAAATGCCGGACTTCTTTGTGATCTCTTTGTCGGAGATTGAACCTGTGTAAAGCTGGGAGATGAAAGTCATTGCACCACACGGAGCTACTCCAACCAGACCTTTAAATGTTGTAGTGCTCTTGTAGCTGGAGAAGATCTCTGAGTGGAGTGTCAGAGATGTGGGGATTTCTGCGATTTCTGTGATCACAGCGGATTTCGGTGCAATCCAAATAACTGTACTTATTTGGCATGGAGAAGCATATTTGTTGCCTGGACATCTAAATGGGTACTGAACCCAACACAAAGAACAGGTAGTTAGCCCAGGTGATAATGGCCCTGCTCACTGTGGCCACGCTTACCCCGAAAATGTCGGCAATTACTTGTTCCCTCAGTCCAGCAGCTACCCGACAGGAATTTATGAACCGGTCATCTATGAGCTGGATCTTCCGTGCAATGCTAGGGCTTTGGAAGGCTTCCTGTCACATCCTCTGTGCCTTAGTCCAGTACACAAGATTGCTGGCAGATGGACAAACTTAGTGTAGTATTTGATTGTGTGATTAGAACCACAAAATCTGCTCGTTGTTGTTGTTTCTCTAGTGACATTTTCTGCAGCCTAGCCTCCAGCTCTTCATTGTACTGCAGAGCCTCATCTAATGCACCTATAAAAATGTAAAATAGTATAGTTAGCAACTAATTACGTATATTTGTGTGTATATATATATATATATACATACATATATATATATATACATATATATATATATATATATATATATATATATATATATATATATATATATATACTGTTATCACCGAAATACACAAGCAAAAGTCAACATAAGTGCTTACCGGCAGGTGGGCGTGCCGCGTAGTCATGTTCCTCAATATGACTGGATTCATTGGGTGCATCTTCTGTGACCACCGGCTGCTCCTGAACACGTACATCCGCGCCAAGTCGAACGGCAGATCTCTCAAAAGCTGATAGTCTTTGAGGGAGTACATAGAAATTGTTCATTGCTCACAAGCTCTTGAAACCCCGCCCTCTGCAGCAGCTCATTTGCATTTAAAGGGCCAGGCACAAAACGGTGCGTTTTTGCGAACCCTCAAAAAGTGACAACTTTAACATGCTATATAAAAATATCTGTGGGGTATTTTGTGCTAAAACTTCTCACACACACACACACACACACACTCTGGGGACATCAGAGATGTATTTTACATCTTGTGAAAATGGTATTTTACCACCCCTTTAATGGCCACATAAATGTGGTTCAGGCAACACGTCAGGGGCAGAGCTACGAGACGGAGAGGCAGAAAGCATACCCTGTTTATTTTCTTTATTTTACAAAAGCACAACGTTTTGTTTAGATTGTAAGTGGACACATACAAA